>NW_005871486.1:773328-828904 GCF_000147115.1 Myotis lucifugus
CAGCGATCCAGGATGTTGCTCTTCCTCAGACCACTTGTTGGCCTGATTTCCCTAGCCCAGCTCCTCCCAATTTAGTCCATTAATAACATCTGCTCCCTTCATCCCACCTGAGCGAAACCTGACTGAGGCTACAGGTGGTGTAGCTACGATAACACCCCCTGCCACACACACATCATGTAGCAACTTCTGTCTCCTCAGAATGCTGGTTTCCTTAAGGAAGGAATTAGTTAGAATCCATATATATAAAAGCCTAAGCGACCAAATGATCGAACGACTGAATGACCCGTCGATTAGTCACTATGATGTGCACTGACCACCAAGGGGCAGATGCTCAATGCAGGAGCTGCCCCCTGGTGGTCAGTGTGCTCCCACAGCAGAGTGCCGCTCAGCTGCCAACAGGTGCCAGACTCCAGGCTCATGGCTGGTGAGCGCAGCTGTGGCAGTTCGAGCCTCTCCTGCCTCCACACAGCACTACTGAGCAGTGGGTGGTTGCAGGTGCAGCCGGACTGGGATGAGTGGGAGTGGTATGGCACCCGGGCGGGGTTCAGGCTCCTCCCTGGCCACCACCTGCCTCTTCATGCACTATTACATCCCCTGAGGGGTCCCGGTTAGCAAGAGGGCACAGGCCAGGCTGAGGGACCCCACCAGTGCACAAATCCGTGCACCGGGCCTCTAGGAGAATATAAGAAAACCTAGATACATACTGGGGCCACACTTACCTTCTGTAATCATCTGACCCGGCCTTTATATTTTTTGGTTTGTTATGTTAAGATATAACTTGCATATGGTAAAAGACACACATCTTAAGTGTAGATTGTAAAAATAAACACAGACTCCTTCCCTTCCGGTGCCTGCACTTTTGTGATGTGTCATTTCAGATTCTTCTATCAGGAACGAAACTCTGTTTCTCCGTCTCTTCAATCAGGGTGTGCACCAATGTAACCACCACCCAGGTCAAGATAGAGTGCAATATGGTACCCCAGAAAGTTTCTTTGTTTCCCTTTCTAGTTAATCTGCCCAATCCTGAGAGAGAGCCATGATTCCGACTTCTATCAAGATAAATTAGTTCATATTAACGGAATCATAAAGTATGTGTCTTTTGCCTATTTTTTCCTCGGACTATATCTGCGATATTCATATATGTTTTATTTATATTGGTAGTTTATTCATTTTTCAATGTAGTCTTTAATGTGTTCATTACAAACAACAACGAAAATACTAGAATTTAATTCCAAAACTAAGGCGAAGGTAAAACTTCCAAAGCTACAGGAAGGTGAGTGATCACACGAAACGTACTTCTATCATGTACATTATGAACCTACTCAAAGATTTCCCACCAAGACTTAAGATCAGCACAAGGGAGTAACAAGGGTAAAATAAAGCCATTTCTTGTTTGCTTCTGTCAGATTCATCAGATAATATTTATTGTGTGCCTGGAGGGCTTACATGACTCCTCTAGGCACTATCCATAACAACAGGCCTTTTGAAAACATGTGACTACCTCAGACGTCTGCAGACGGCCCCAACACAATTTAAACTACTTGGAGAATATAAACTTAGTCATGTATTCTGAACACATATCTTCAAAGCTACCATTTTAAAATAAATTGGAAAGTAGGGAAACCTAAAAAAATACATTCTGCTATTACACTATCATATGAACATTATAAATGTGTGGAGATATATATATATATATATATATATATATATATATATATATATAGAGAGAGAGAGAGAGAGAGAGAGAGAGAGAGCAGATAATCAAGATTTATAAGAAGCTAAAAAAATTAGGAAATATAGATTTTACCAAAGAAACTACAATAACCATCCCAGCTACGATTTGTCCATTCTCTCATAGATGGACATTTGGGTTGTTTTTCTTTTTGTGTGTGGCTATTTTAAATAAAGCTTCTATGACCACTGACACCTGAGTGATCTGTAGAATATACACTCAATTCTCTTGGATATACACTGAGTGGCCAGATTATTATGACCACCTGACGTTTGTAGGCAAATTAGCTGTACACTGCATCATATGGGATATGGAAGCCAAAGGCCTGTTTGAACACCTTTGCTGTCTGCAGTTACCAAGATAAAACGTCTCCAATTCACACAGGAACACAAGGATTGGACAGTTGAGCATTGGAAAAAAGTCATGTGGTCTGATGAATCACATTTCCAGTTGCATCATGCAGATGGCAGGGTGAGAATTTGGCGGAAACAGCATGAAAGCATGCACCCCACATGCATGAGTACAACCCTTCAAGCTGGTGGGGGCAGTGTTATGGTTTGGGGCATGTTTTTCTGGCATGATTTGGGTCCTTTAATTCGTGTGGAACAATGTTTGAATAGCACAACATACCTAAGTATCGTTGCTGATCAAGTTCATCCTAACATGTTGATGGCGTATCCCAATGGAGATGGCTTCTTCCAACAAGACAATGTGCCATGCCATGGTGCTCGAATTGTGCAGGAGTGGTTTCAAGAACATGAGGGAGATTTTACCTTGCTTAGGTGGCCCCCACAATCACCAGATCTCAATCCAATTGAGCATTTGTGGGACGAAGTTAAAAGAGCCATCAGACAGCTAGTTCCACAACCATCAAATCTCACAGAACTGGACAGTGCTATTCATCAGGCATGGTGTCAGATTCCTCGCATCACCTTTCAACATCTTGTGGAGTCTATGCCAAGAAGAATTGCCGCAGTATTGAAGGCAAAAGGTGGCCCAACGAAGTACTGATGGGGTGGTCATAATAATCTGGCCACTCAGTGTATTCTGTTATGGGCTGAATTGTGTCCCCTCCCCAAATTCAGGTGTTAAAGTTTTAACTATATTTGGAGAGAGGATCTTTAAAAAGGTAATTCAGTTAAAATGAGGTTGTATGGGTGGGCCCTAATCCAATTGGTCCTTATAAGAAGAGGCGATTAGGACACACACACACACACACACACACACACACACACACACAGGGAAGACCCTGTGAGTATAACCCCTCAGCAATGTGGGGAAAGCCTCTTTCATCTCCCAGCAGAGAGAGAAGGAGTGCAGGGAGGACGACCTCCTGGCACAGTCAAGACTCATATCATGGGCCACAGAAGCACAAACCGGGAGATATTTGGGGACAACGGGAGACACAGACACACTGAGAGGGACTCAGTGGCAGAAAGAGCAAGTGACCAGGAGAGAAGCAGAGAGAGGGGAGGCCTCAGATGCAGCCCCCATGCCAGTCCCCTGGCCTGTCCTCACCAGACCCAAGCTCTGGAGCCCTGGTGGGCGTCTTGTTGGGAGTAGGGATTCACTGGGCCACAAATGGTGCCCTTCTCGGTGGCTCATCTTCTCAGAGAAAATAAATCACTCTCCATCCAATTAAATCTAATTAGACATAATCAAGTTGTGGAGATCTGTGTAGCAGGATGAATGATTAGGAAAAATTACCTCCCTGCAAAGAGTTTAAATTTAATTTTCATAATCTAAAGACTAAATAGAAACAATTGGGTTCCTTACTGCCTCTGACCCAGAGCCAGGAATTCTCTGGGTGGAAGCATCAGCTAGCAGAGAGGACCAACTTCACTCAGGGTGGGCCAGGTGCACAGTGGCCCTGCTGAGATTGGCACCCACACCCTCCAGCAGGGCCCGAGATCACTGCCCTTCCCACCCCCCACTCTCACACACCTGTTCACACTAATACACACCGGCAACCTGGACAAATGTGAACTTCCCATGCCTGCCCTGAGACTGCTGAACACACAACTTAAGACAGTCACGTACATACCCTAATAAAGCCTGCATACACACCCATGGACAGGCATGCACACACACACAGGCACATACACATACACAGACATGGACACACACATAGGCCCACATACAGGTTCATAAGCACACATACACACACACACACACACACACACACACACACACACACGCACACACACCATCTCACACAGATGCACTGTTGGTCAGCCCTGGGTTAGTCCCAGGTTACTTCCAGCTCTGCCACTAACTGGCTGTGTGAATGCTGGGCTCCTTCCCAGGGCCTCACTTTCCTCATCTGTAACAGGGGAGGCAGACTCCATTTCCTGAGCCACTGGCAATCGTGAAAGCTTGGAATTCAATTTTCCCTCTCTCAGCATCTCCCTCATCCTTTCTAATCGAGGCTGACTGAGAAAATAAAGTCCGTGAGGTCACCCAGTAATGCTCATTAGCTGACACTCATCAAGCAAGGCCTCTGTCAGCAGACCAGGAACCCACCCCAGCCACCCGCACAGCCCAGAGCTCCAGTAAAGGGTCTGGGGGCACAGAGGGCTTTCCTGTCCCCACTCACAGATGCACACACACCCCTTTCACACTCAGGCACGTTGTTACGGCTCAAGGATGAACGTATTACCCAGCACCAGTCTCAGGGCTGGGCCTCACTCTCCTGGTCCCAGGACCAACCACGGCATCTGTTCCTTGAATATTTCTCCGCACATTCAGCTGGTGAGGGACCAGCCCCAGAAAGCAGGGGAGAGAGCATCTGGAGCCAGAAGCCTGGTGGTGGGTTACTTTATGCCCTGTGGCTTCTCAGCTAGAGCAGGGCGCTGGGGCCAGCTTGGAGGAAGGGTGGACAGAGTCCCCAGGGGGAGGCACAGCCTGGGGCCGAGCTGAGAGTAAGCAGAGGTGGCGAGCATGTCACTGACAGGTGGTATAATGGCTCTATCTTCTTGTTCCAATTTTCCCCTTTCTCTGTATCGCTGTGGCCGCCTGAGTCCTGCTTGTGTGATTGGAGGGCTCCAGGCTAATGGACAAATCCTGCTCCAGCTGGGAGGAGGTGGCGGCCTGGGGCAGGTAACGGGTGGATTGGAACTTGGAGTCTGGCCTGGTTTTGAATTCCAGCCACTGACTCTCTGCAGGAGCTGAGCAGCCTCCTCCCTGACTCTGGCTTGGGTTCCTCATCTTCCCAACAGGGTGAGGAGTCCGCCAGGACCCCACAAGGTTCCCACTGGGCATGGGGTTGGGCACCTGCAGGTGCTCCCTGGACATTTGTTCTGTCCCCTTTGCACCCCCCACAGTGCCTGGCTCCAAGTCCAGTAAATATTGATTAACCTGGTGACATAATGAGATGAGCTCATGCTTGTGTCTGGGCCTCACGGCAGCAAAATCGAAAACTGTTGGGAAATTGAACAACCAGAGGACCAGCTGGGGGGAGCCATTGGGGGTTTGGCTGTCAGATATCAGGGAGGACTTCCTAGAAGAGGCAGGCAGGCCTTGGCTGGTAGTATTTGGATAGAGGGGGGGAAGGTGTGCTGGGATGGGGAGACTGCAGGTGTAAAAGCAGGGAGGTGGGAAGGGAGGAGTCAAGGTGAGACCTCTCTCTTATGAAGCTGGTGTGTGTGTGTGTGTGTGTGTGTGTGTGTGTGTGTGTGTGTGTGTAGCAAGGTGGTCCCAGCATAGTGCTGGGCTCTCAGGGGACTCTTAGTAACAGGGGCTCCCTCCCTAGTCTCAGTTCATTCAGGCCACCTGAACCCCTCTGTGCAGGGACCCGGGGGGACCATGGACATGTCACTCCTCTTGGGGAAGACCACCAGGCTCTTCTTGCCATGAAGCACAGACCCCAGGAGCTCAGAGCTGGGAGACCCCTCCAGCCCCTCCACCTTGTAGGAACCCAGCACAGGGAGGTTAAGAGAGTGGGCCAGTCACCCCCCTCCCATGGGCCCCACAGTAGTCTGCTCTCTATTCAGCATGTGGGGAGGTCCTCTGTTCACAGACACGGAACAGAGAGCCTCACGGGTTCCTCTTCTCCCCTCGTCCTCTCTCTGCCCTCACACCCACTTGCTCACTGGCCGAGAAGAGCCTGGAAGGGGACCCAGGCCAGTGATCTGTAGACCATCTGGCTGAGGCCTTGGCCTGTGCTGGGAAGGGGAGAGGTAAACCTTAAGCAGCCCTTCCCTGGTTGGTGTTGAATTTGCAGTTTCTAAAGGCCATTGGGAGCTCCATAGAGCAAACATTTCATCTCTCAGTGACACTGCAGCAGATTAAGGAAGGGTCAGTCTCCCAGAGAGCAGTACAGGGAGCCCATTCATTACCCAAAATGGTCTGACCCGGCAGCTGGAATAACTTTCCCGGAGCCATGGCTGGGTGAGGAAGAGATTTCTTAAGCCCTGATGTCAGCAAATGTGGCCTGGTTCCTTTGTCCAGGGATCTAGGGGGGTGAGGGTGATGCCCAGATAACCAGGCTGAGAGGACATAGGCACAGGCTGGGGTTTAGCTCAACATGAGAAAGATCTCCCAGTCCCTCTGATAGCCATTCACTACAGGTTACAATATTCTTAAAGTTGGCTCAGATGGGGACCTTTGTCCCTTTTGGAGTCACAAAAGAGCCACTTTCCATCTGTCCTCTCGTTTCCTCTTCCTCCAAGGCAGGTGTCTTTCCTCTCTTCATACACAAGAGGACTGAGGCTTAAGAGGCTGGTAAAGCTTGCCCAGCATCAGAGCTGGGGTTCAAACCCAGAATGTCTGCTCACATTCCTTTTACTGTACTGTACATGCCCTCTGAGCCTCAGTTTCTTCATCCATAAAATGGGAGTAATAATACATACCCTGTATAACGCCCAGGGTGGTTGACTAGTACAAGTGAAATAGTGCATGGGAAATGTCCACTCACACACACAAACGCAACTGTGTCCACCCAGGAGACACAGTTACTATCCGAGGATGAAAAGGTATGCAAGGGGCTGTTCTGTAATGAGCTTTATTTCTCTATTCACAGAGTTCTGATTAATTTTGCACCTAAAAGACCCTAATACCCAACTCATGAGTGTATATTTACAGTGTGTATTAAAAATACCTTAAAATGCCCATTCTTTTGTGCCAGCAAATCTACCATCAGGAAACATAGTCAGGGTTGAGCATAAAGACTCACACACAAGGGTGTTCACTATAGGATATTGTTAAAAATATATATATTTTATTGATTTTTTTACAGAGAGGAAGGGAGAGGGATAGAGAGTTAGAAACATCTATGAGAGAGAAACATCAATCAGCTGCCTCCCACACACCCCCAACTGGGGAATGTGTCTGCAACCAAGATACATGCCCTTGACTGGAATCGAACCTGGGACCCTTCAGTATGCAGGCCAATGCTCTATCCACTGAGCCAAACCAGTTAGGGCTATAGGGTATTGATAACAGCCCATATTCAGAATCATTGTCCAATAGGGGAACAGTTACATGAAATAGTGTATGCCCATATGATGGAATATTATGCAGCCAAGTTGTGAAGCACATTTCATGACCTGGGAATGAAAAGGCACCTACACATACCACACAATCCCCAGAAGATGTTTCTCCAAGACAATGGGTGATTTCTATTTGTTCTGCTTACTTACCTAAATTTGATCAATCTATTTTTTAAAAAAATATATTTTATTGATTTTTTACAGAGAGGAAGGGAGAGAGATAGAGAGTTAGAAACATCGATGAGAGAGAAACATCAATTAGCTGCCTTCTGCACATCTCCTACTGGGGATGTGCCTGCAACTACACATGCCACACAATCCCCAAGAAGATGTTTCTCCAAGACAATGGGTGATTTCTATTTGTTCTGCTTACTTAATTAAATTTGATCAATCTAGTTTTTTAAACAAATAAATTAGATGTACCCCACATTCCCCTATTTCTAGATTTGGGACTATGGAGTATACTTTAAGCTTTGCTCTATGCCTTGAGTCACCACCATCATCCTACATGTCTTAACCCCAGGGTGTCTCCTGAGACCCTCACCCCACACTCAGGGCCCAGCCTGCTCTCTGCTGGAGTTCTTTCCTCTGCTTTCCAGTCTTTAGGCTACCAGATGTTTCTTCTTTATGGTTTTACAGGCAAGACTTCCAAGAACCCAAAGGGAAAACAATAACTGAAAAGATGGAATAGCTGAGAAGAGATTTCCGCATCCGCACAATGCAGGGAAAACAGAATTTGGAGTAAGAGTTCAACCAAGAGTGAGGGCATTCCACTAATTTCCCAGAAGGGGGCCACAGATGGGAGTAAAGACCACATCTCATGATAGGGATGTGCATTCTTAGATCAGGAACAAAACAGAACTAGGCCTGCCCAAACAAAACATAAAACTAAGAAGTCATAAGTTAATGCTTATCCAACAATAATTTAACTCTTCCTGGAGATAATAAAATCAAATCTCTAGAAAGTGTCTTCACAGTGTCTAGTACACAATAAAAAATGACTAGACATGCGAAGAAAGAGGAAAATGTGACCAAGAGAAAAATCAGCCAATGGCAAAAAAATAAAAAAATAAAAAATAAAAATTAATGGATGACTCACATATTGGAATGAACAGACAAGGACTTTGTAATAACTATAATAAATATGCTGACCTATAGAGATGACCTACATCTATCTTGAAAAGATGGCCAAAGTTTGCACAAAGTGGTCAAAGCTTGAAAATTTTGAACAAAAGAGATAAAGTCATATTGGATTATAGCCCAAAGTATAAGATAAATGTCTATGAGTCTATAACGATATAAACAAATGATTGAATAAATTAATAAACTGTGGAGAAGATGCAAATCTTTTGGCAGAGAATTCCACATAATCTGTATATAGACACTCCAACCTCAAGGAGATTATGCATGGGCAGCTCCTAGCAATTTTCTGTCAGAGAGCACAGAATGAGCAAGGGAGGAAAGAGTGGCTTTACCGGGGAGAAACCTCAGCCAGAGGATCAAAGTCAACATCGACAGTCATACATCTTGTTGGTAATTGAACCCTTAATATGATATGAGTGACACTTTACCTCTGTGATCTTCCTTTCCTAAACACCCATGCCCCCAGGAATAATCATGAGAATAATACCAGATGAATTCCAATGGAAGGCCATCTAGTGATATATTTGACCAGTAGTCGTCAAAAATGGTCAAGCTCATGAAAACAAGGAAAGTCTGAGAAACTGTCATAGCCAAGAGGAGCGCAAGGAGACACGACTGCCGAACGTAAGGTATGCTGGATGGGGTCCTGGGACAGAAAAAGGACACTAGGAAAAACTAAAGAAATCAGAATAAGCTACAAACTGTAACCATTATGTATCAATGAGTTTGTTAATTATAACAAATGTAGCATACTAATTTAAGATGTTAATAATAGGGGGTACTGTGTGTGAAAATGTTGAAAACAAAGAGACTTTAGTGACTTTTGAGAGGAGAAAAAGAATGGAACAGAAAAGCAAACATTTGAGGATGTATTAGCAAAATAATTTCAAAAAATTGATAAAAGACAACATCCCACAGATGAATTCCAGGAAGGATAATTACAAAGACAATCACACTAGGCAAGGCATAATCAAACTGCTGCAATATGAAGATTAAGGAAAGATTGTGAAGGCAGTCAGAGGGGAGGAAACATTAATACAGGGGAGCAAAGCTGATTTTATATCAGATGAATGGAGGTCTCAAGACAATGCAACATCTTTAAAGTTCTGGGAGAAAAAAACCCCAACTTTTCACCTAGAATTTTTTTTTATCTAGCAAAAACATTTTTAATACATTAAGATGAATTAAAACCGCTATCAAATAAAGCAAAGATGATAAAATTCATTGTCAGCAGACTCCTATGACAAACTAGCCTAAATGAAGCTCTTCAGTCTAAAGGGAAATAATGCGAGATGAAATTCAGAGCTGCAGGAAATCAGAAGAAGCCCTGTAAATGGTAAGTAGAAAATAATTTTCTCTTCAATTCTGTAAAAGATGGTTAATGGTTTAGAGAATAAATAAGAACAAGGTATTGTGGAGTCTGCAACACCGGCAGAAATAAAATATATAACTACAATAGCCAATGAATGAGAGTGAGTGTAAGTGGAATTGCATTGTTGTAAGCTTCGGATATAAATAAAACACTTTAGCATTGATTTACATATAAGCTAAGGATGCTTACTGACCACTGAACTGGCATGTGCAAGCCAGACTTCAATGAGTCCAAGGGGAAAACAACACATTGTAATCACCAGAGCAAGTACTAATAAAAACACACAGAAGTACAATCAAAACACAAATAAAGGAGGTAAGTTGGAATGCTGAAAAATACTCAGGTAACCCCAAAGAAGACAAGCATGGAAGAACAAAGAAACCAAGAACAAAGGGGTCCAATCGAAAACCATGTATTTGGGACATGTAAAATTATACAAAAATAAAATTTTGGTGTCTATAAATAAACTTTTATTGGAACACAGCCAAAGATCATTTGTTTACACACTGTCTGTGGCAACTTTGTTGCTATTTTTGTAGAAATCACAAGCTGTTTCTAAAATTACACACAAATGCAATAAAACCAGACTAGCCAAAACAATCTTTAAAAAGAACTTGGAGGCCAAGTTTTTATTTCAAGATTAGGAAGGTACAATAATCAAGACAAAGCAAGAATAGAAATGGATCGATGAAACAGAATAGAGACCCAAAATAGAACCACACATGCATTTATTACTAAGATGGAGAGACACCTCCATGTGGGAAAGGATCATCTTTTAAACAAACAGTGCTGTAAAAACTGTATCCATATGAAATATTAGGGACCTAGACCCTCAATCACATCTTATATGGGATTGAATTTCAGATGAACCAGATGTAGACATAAAAATGAAAAACCAAGATAAGAGAAAAATCTTCGGAAAAATATCATTTTGATCTTGGGTGTAGACCAAGATTTCTTAAGACACACAAAAGCACTATTCATAATAGCCATAAAATGATAAATTAGAGTTTATCAGTATAAGAACCTCTGTTCTTCAAAAGGTGTCATTAAGAATAAGAACATGCAAACTATAGATTAGGAAAAATAATCACAATACATATTTCTGACAAAAGACTTGTACTCAAGATGTATAAAGAATTCCCAGAAATTAATCATGAAAAGAAAACTCAAAATGATGGGCAAAAGACTTAAATGTACATTAGAAGAGGTACTAATGGCCAAACACACATGAAAAATGTTCAATGTTATTCATTATCAGGGATCTGCATTTGGGGTAAAATTAATAAGACTGACAATAGGTATTGGTGAAAAATGTGAGGCAAATAAAAATGCTATACATTTCTGGAGGGATTATGGAAAACTATGGTCACCCTGGAAAACAGATTGTCAGTTCATTATTACATAACATCCATGTCCACTCCATGACCTAAGAATTCCACTTTTGAGTACTCAAAATTAATGAAAACGTTGGTCTATAAATAATAGACTGCATAGTATTTTAATAGCAACTTTATTTATAATAGCCCCAAACTGGAATTGATAAAATTGCCCATCAATAAATTAATGGATAAACAAATATATATACACTGAGTGGTCAGATTATTATGACCACCTGAGGTTTGTAGGCAAATTAGCTATAATTTTGCCCTGAAGTTGCTAGAGGGTCAGACCATTTATACATAGGGAAGCAGGTTGTTTACCGAGACAGTAGAAGTGATTTTTTCTGAAGATATGGGTAAACAACACGATTTAACAGCCTTTGAACATGGTATCCTATATAATAAAGAGGTAATATGCAAATTGACTGCCACGCCATCACACAAGATGGCTGCCACCATGTGGTCAAAGATAGCCCCCCCCATGTGGTCACAAGATGGCCACCATAAGATGGCCGGCAGGGGAGGGCAGTTGTGGGGGGACCAGTCCTGCAGGGGAGGACAGTTGGGGGGCAGCCAGGCCTGCAGGGGAGCAGTTAGGCATCGATCAGGCTGGCAGGGGAGTGGTTAGGGGGCAATCAGGCTGGCAGGCAGAAGCAGTTAGGGGCAATCAGGCAGGCAGGCAGGCAGGTGAGCTGTTGGGAGCCAGCAGTCCCGGATTGTGAGAGGGATTTCCCTGTGGGATTGGGCCTAAACTGGCAGTCGGACATCCCCTAAGGGGTCCCAGATTGGAGAGGGTGCAGGCTGGGCTGAAGGACAACACCGGGTGCACAAAATATATTAGAGACATTATATATACTATATGATATATATATATTATAGCTATCATAGCATACAGTATTTTACCCATATCTGTATATATAAAAAAAATCACTTCTACTGTCGTGGTAAACAACCTGCTTCCCTATTTATAATGGTCTGGCCCTCTAGCAACTTCAGCACCAAATTATAGCTAATTTGCCTACAAACGTCAGGTGGTCATAATAATCTGGCCACTCAGTGTATATTGCATAATGGACTAACACTGAGAAATAAAGGAGCATAAACCTAGATAAAAAATCTCAAGCGTTATGATGAACAAAAGACCCAGATACCTACCATGGGACTACAGTTGTATGAAATTCTGGAGCATGCAAAATTAAAGTACAATGGCAGAAAGGGGCTGGGTGGGGGATTCATTAGTTGCACAGGAGATATGATTGGGGTAATGGAAATGGGGCATCTTAATAAGGTGGTGGTTAGACGGATGTATACAGTTTGCACACACACATAAAGTAGGAAAGGAGCACCATTCACTAGTTGATCGATCTGAGTCACACTGACCTCTGCCTCCTCCTCACCCCCACATTCTGCCCATCACAGCCCTGCCCCTCTGTCTCCTGAGCACCTCTCAGACCTGCACTCTGTCCATCTGCTGCTCTGCAGTGACCCAGTGCTGTCTGACTTTGGTTCCTCCAAAAGTGCAGGTGGCTTATGTGGGAGGTGATCCCTGGAGGCTCAGTGAGGAGAGGACAGTGGAGGGAGAACACCCTAAAGGCTGACTCAGAGAGCGCTGTGGGCTCAGTCCTGCCGGGGGCCCTCTGAGGAAGTGTGTGGGACGTGCCTCAGAGGGAAGCTGGGTACTTATCCACTCACTTCCATCCCTCACTGGTTGAGAGGTACCCCTGGGTGTTAAATCCCTGGCAGTTCTGGGCTGTCCTGCTCATGGCTGGTCAAGCCCCCAGGACCCTGGAGAGCTCCCAGGTAGCAAAGCAGAGGCGAGCAGGGCCTGAGGGGGGGCTGGTCAGTGCCCTGGGAACTGCCCACCACAGGTGCATGCAGAGCTGGCCCAGGGGACATGGGTGGGTATTCAGAGCTTCTGGCATAGCTATCATCCCTCACTGGGGGAGTATATGCCCCCATTCCCCTGTTAGCCCTGTGCCCCTCCCATCCATCTCTCCAAGGCAGTCAGAAGGCTCCCCAAGAGCTAACTCCTGCCTAAATCCCTTCCATTGCTCCTCTTGGCGTTGGGAGAAGAACCAGAAGCCAAGAGGAGCAATTGGACCTCATGTCACACCAGGATTGGACCTGGGATGACATGTGCCTCCACAGGCCCAACTGTACAGCAGCCACACAGGCTGCCTTTCAGCTCTGCTTACACCTGGGGATCCAAACTCTGGTGCATCCAGTAAACCAGGCAGCCCCTGTGCTCCTTCCTCCCTCTCCCAGTCCCCTGGCACTTCCTCCCTGGCTGGGGCATGGGCACAATTCCAGAGCTGCACGGCACTGAGGATCCCGCTGAGAATGCCCCTCCTCTGAAGGGACCTGAGGCAGCTTCCCAGCCTGTGCTGTTCTCCACGGCTCCCTATCAACAGCCAAACCCCGTCGCCACCCCAACCCACAAAGCATCCCCCACTTCATGCTAAATGCATAATTTGCTGCAAATTAAACTTAATGGGACTAGAATAATTATATTGACTTTAAAAAGTACTTAAAGATAAATACATGTTTAGATATTTCAGAATGTAAACTTTTCTCATTGTTTTTAAGGGAGACAGAAGGCTGAATTGGCGAGATACTGAATGAAGTGGGAGGGGGCATCAGAAACACATTTGAGGACAGGCTTAGACCCCTCGTGGGAAGTGGACCCCAGGCCAGCTTCCCAGGAGGGCAATTTTACAGCATTTTAGCAAAAGCCTTTAAAATGTCCACACCCCTTGACTCTGTGAGACCAGAAATCTGTCATAAGGAAACTAGAGGCCCAGCGCACGAAATCCTGCGGGTAGGGTCCCTAGGCCTAGCCTCCTGCCATCAGGCCCATCTTCTGCCTGTTTTCCAGTCCCCAGGATCACCAGCTCATCCCCGGATGCTCGGGGCTCAGGCCTGCAGGAAAGCAGGTGACGGCGACTTCACCTCCATGTGCGTGGGCTGGGCGGGCTGCTGATGGAACACGCTGCCCGCTCAGGGCTGCTCATGCGGGTACCACTGCACTGCTGCTGGGGCTTGAGGCGCTGATGGAAGCTGCGGGGCACACCCATGACGGCGACCTACCCGCCCCAGCGTGAGCAGCCCTGAGCGGGCAGCACGTTCCATCAGCGACTGGCCTGGTGCACGTGCATGGAGGTAAAGTTGCCGGCACTGGCTTTCCCACAGGCCTGAGCCCCTGAGCAGCCAGGGATGAGTTGGTGATACCAACGGCCTGACAGCCAGCCCGGTCCTCCCGCCACCCACCCCGATTCCCCCATTCACATTCGCTGATCCATCAGCGGAGCCTGCGGGCTGGGGGCAGGGACCAAGAGGTCAGCCGTTCAGCCCGCTCGCCAGTCCCCAGCCCCTCCCCCACCGCCGCTTGCAGGCCTGGGGGACAGGGACCGAGAGGTGGTCAATGTCACCTCATGGCGACTGGTCAAGCGGTCATTCTGGTCGTGACGCTTATGGCCTCTGGCCTTTTATTATATAGGATAGTCAGAGATGGAGACAAAGATCTACGTGCAGAGTTGGCACTGACAGCAGCCAAATGCTGGGAACATCTAAATGCCCCACAACGGGTTAGCGATGTCAGTTACAGAACGACCCACTGCTGTGTGGCCATTAAAATGAGACCTTCAACCAGTAATTCGGCCGGGAAAGTGCTGATAAACACAAAGGCAGGACATAAAAGCAGCATCTGAAACTGAGCATAAAGTAAATTCCTAATTTTGCTAATATAAGCAACGGAAAAATAAAACCCAGCAGGATGTATGCAAAAATACCAACAGATGTTATCTCTGCATAGGGCATTATACAGAATTTCAATATTTAAAATTTTTTATGCTGGAAAATTTTCTGCAGCGTGCATCTACTGATAAATTATTATTTTTAATTTGTTTTAAAATGGGCATAGGCATGAAAGGACCTCTCCACCCCCCTTCCCACAAGAGAGCTTCTGGGTTCAGCTCGGGGCCCAGATCTCTAATCTCAGAAGCTCTAGGTCCTTATTTAAAGCTCAGTTGCTGGGTGGGGCCCAGGCTGCAGATTGTCCTTCAGAATATTGTCTCCTCTATTTTTTAAAAATTGTTGACACTCTTACAGATGTCCCTCATTTACCCCCTTTTTGCTCACCTCCACCAGCCTCCCCCCATCCCCAGCCTTCACCACACTGTTGTCTGCGTCCAGTATGCATATATGTTCTTTGGCTAATCTCTCCACCTTCTCTTTTTCTAGTCTCCCCCACCCCCTCCCCTCTGACATCTGTCTGTCAGTTCCACGTATCCAGGCCTCTGTTTCTATTTTGTTTGTCGGTTTATTTTGTTCATTAGGTTCCACTGTCTCCTATTCTTTACTATCAGATACCAAAGCTATCAGAGGTGAATTTGTGTGTCCTGCTTAGAAGCTGCATTTACTAGTTTCCGCCCCTCCCCTTTCAGAGAGGGATGGCCAATGGAATATGAGTAGACATGTTGCATGTGGCTTCCAGGAAAGCGCTTTGATGGGAACTGAGCAGCTGGAGGAACCCTCTTTGTGCCTTTGCCCACTCCCTGTTTTTTCCTGTCTGGGATGCTACAGTAATTTCTGGAGCTCCCGCAGCCATCCTATGACTGATGGTCAGCCTTTAGGATGAGGTCATGCGCTGTGCATGGTAAAGTGAAAACAAAGAAAGAGATGGGATATTGACAAACGATGTGGCGCTAACAGGGCATCTGGGACTCCCTAGGTCCAACATTCTCTGAAACAAGAGAAAAAATAATAATGTTCAAGTTGTTTAAGCCCCTATTTTTCAGATTCCTGTTATTAGCAACTGGATGCAATTCCTAAAAGATACACTGGGGGACAGTCAAGGATGGCGGAGAGATGACACATAGCAGGTAACCCACAGAAATCCCAATGAAATTGGCAAGAAAATAGCAACTTCTATTGGAGCAAGGCATTGGGCTTGGGCTATGATGAACTGAGAGGAGAAATCTGTGAATAGAAATAATACTATGAGGGCTTGATCAATTTGGTATCCATAGGCAAAACGAACACCCAAATAATCTTAAGTCTTACATCTTTCATAAAATTTAACCCACACAAAACACCATCATGATTGTTAACTTCTTCATCATCATCCTCAGTGTCATCACCATCATCACCATCATCACTCCCATCATCATCTGCTCTTAACAGGATCATCCCCATGTTACAGATGGAAAACTGAGGCCCAAAGATGGCTATTGACTTCCCAGGCTCTCACAGCTGGTCGGGCCCATCTGCCTGACACCAGAGCCTAAGCTTCCCGTGCTGTCGCCAGAAGAACTCAGCCTGGGTCCAGGCCCCCATGTGTGAGAGGCAGCTCTGTGGCCCTGGGAAGTCTCAGGATAAAGCCATTGCCTGATGAGGTACATCTGGGAAGGTCTGGGGACCCTGCCGGGGGTCCTCCCCGTCCTCCATGACCACACCTGTGGGCGATCTGTCCCAGTGGCATCAAAGCCAGGGTTCCCCTCAGATGTTACTCTCGGCCTGACTGGGGGTCTGGGCGGTGGGGTTCAGGCACAGCCCTCTCCAGAATCGGGCCCAGCAGAGCCTGGGGAAGTCTGAGTGATTTGGGAGCTTTGGCTGGGAGGAAAGAAGGGTTTGGGGTTGGGACTTGAGCCCTGGAGTCTGGAGCCAGGGAGCTTGTTCTGGGTGATGAGTGGGCCTTGATCTCATTGGCTTGCCCGTTCCTCTTGGCAAGTTCCCAATTCAATTCCTCTCCAGCTAGCGCGAAGGCTGGAGGACGGGGAGAGATGGAAGAGGATCATGGAGGAGGTGAAGCTGCACCACAGGCCACCCACTCCTGGGGCAGGAGAGCAGGGCAGAAGGTGGTTGGCCTGGCTGCTGGCCAAAAGCCCTTCAGAGGTTCACGTGGAAGAACAGGGTGGTCCCCCAAGAGGAAGAACTCCAACAGTTGTTTCCAAGGGGCTCTAGGATATGAGCTGGAGGTGGGGGGAGGGGGAACAGCTTCCTCAGTTACTGAAGAGGGAGGAGGAGCCAAGGTTCTGTAGAGGTGGGAGGGGCCCAGTTGTCACTGTCAGTCAGTCTGGTGGTGGTGGTGGTGGTGGTGGTTGTGTGTGTGTGTGTGTGTGTGTGTGTGTGTCAGTGTGTGTGTAGGGGTGCATTTTTGCCTGGGAGCATCTGGGCCTGCTGAGGGGGTAGGGGCTCCCGCAGGGGTGGCATGGGGTGCTGGGAAGACTATTGGACTGAACCTTAGGAACCGGGAACCTCCCTCCCAGCCTGATTTCGGCCTCAGTGTGCCCATCTGCACACTGGGAGGCTGGGGAGAAGGCTCTTTGAGGGCCCTGTGCGTCTCTGAGCTGGGGAGGGTCATGTTGGGGTTCCCTGGACCTGAGTGGGAATGGGCTCATCAGGTGGAGAAGCTGCTGGGGGAGCCCTGCTGGCTCCTGGGGTCCTTGACACCTGGTCCCAGCCATGTGGGTCCTGTTGGCCCACCCTGAACTCGTCTGGGAGGGGCCAGCCGGGGTCTGCTCTGAGCGGTCAAGTCTGCAGGGAGCCCCTTTGATTGCCTGCCAGTAGGAGCGGATTCCACGCCCTTCTCTGATCACGGGGCCTGGTGTGGGGTCTCAAACACTTCTGTCTGGGAGTGGGACGGGCCTTCAGGGATTCATTCACTTAAACATATCGATTGGGTTGTTTCCGGGGTTTTGTTACTGCAAACGAAGCTGCTGTGAACATTCTTGAACCAGTCTGCCACGCACAGGTACGAAGGTGCTCTGGGCCGTTCTCCAAGTACAACTGCTGAATTAGGCGGTGTGTGCGCTTTACAAGACAGCGCCAAATTGACTTTCAAAGGGCCCGCATCCCCCCTCCCCGCAGGGTGCAGGGTGCAGTGTGCGGGAGAGTTTCCCCTGCTCCCCGCCTCGCCTGCAGCTTCATTTTGTCCGACCAGCAGGTGTAAGATGAGAATGCTCGGTGTTCTGGAATTTGCATTTCTCTGATTGCTAATGAGATTGCACACATTTCAAATGCTCATTAGCCATTCAGGTTTCTTCTCGACATACCTGTTCGTGTCTTTTACCTAATTTTCTCTCGCGTTTTTTATTGGCGTCTTGGTCTCCTTAGGAAGCCTTTGTATATTTAAGATGGAATCATGTGTTATCGTGTCTGGTCCCACAGGTGGCTTATTCTCCAGTTTGTTATTTACAGTGACATTGGAGGAACAGGAGCTCCCTGCGCAAATGGAATCAAATGTATCAGTCATTTCCTTTGTGTTTGGCACTTTTTACCTTTTGGTAAATGCTTCCTTTCCTACCCACGGCATAAGAATAGTCTATATTTTCATAAAAGTGTACAAACGAAGACAGTGGTGCAAGACAGTGGTGGCCTCTGGAGGGGCATGGGGGGGTGACTGGTGAGGGGCGCTGGGGGCTTCTGTGCGTTGGTGACGCTATAAACCTCAGGCTGCGGGTCACTGGTGTTTGTTGTGCGCTGATGGCTGATGGTTCCTAACGTGTAGATATAGATGGAGAGGCAGCTAGACAGACGCGCAATACAGATGCTGCTGTACATTTGTAAATTGCACCATAAATAGAAGAGATTGAATGAAATAATATATGAAAAGCTCCTGGCGCAGGGCCCAGCACATACCAGTAACGCCAGCTAGGATTGTCCACGCACTTTCTACACGCCTGGTCTCATTCAGCGTTCACAGCAGCTGTATGAGATGCACCCCACTTTCCAGGAGGCAGACACCCAGAGGGGGTAAGATACTTGCCCAGGTCACGCAGCTAAGGTCTGTGTGACTCCAGGTCAGTCCCTCTCAGTCACTGGATCCCCACCTCTCACACAGCAGGGGCTCGATAAGCGGTGAGGCCGCTCTGTGCCCAGGGCAGAGCCAAAGACGCCTTTGGGAGGAGGTAAAGAAAAGCTTTTGTGGCTGTGACCTTGACCATCAACCTAAGAGAGACGGTAGAGGAGGAAGAAGGAGGGAACAAAGGGAGGTGAGGAGGGGAAAGAGAGGGGGTGAGAGAATTGGGCAAACACAGAGGAGGAGTGGAGGGGGAGGAGAAGAGAGAGTAAAGGGACAATGACAAGGAGAGAGAGAGATGGGGAAAGGATCAGAGACGGAGGGGCAGGTCAGATACCAGCAAACCACAGGGAAAACACAAAATGCAAGACAGTGGTGGCCTCAAGAGGTGCGTGGGGCATGTGGACCATGGACAGAGGACAGCCGGTCAACCTGGCTGAACAGTGGTGCCCGTCACAAGTGGGCATGGCCTAGGAGGGGTCTCCAGTGTGAACCGCAGGGTCTGTGCCCGCTCTCCTGGCCTACTTGGAAGAACTGCCAACACCAACCAACCAGGTCCACAGGGGATGGAACCGGGAGGGACACTGAACATTGCCTCAGTTTCCTGAAGTGGGAGATAAAGTGTTCCCCGCTTCAGAAGGCTCCGTGAACATGAAATGACATCACATATGAAGTCCAGGCACAAGGCCAGGTCACAGGGCCCCTCAACAAATGACCTTTGCTACTGACCCACAGTGGTGATGAGAGTCTTTCATGTCAATGGGATCATGGTGTGGCCACGCCTAGGCTTAGACGTACATGGCTCACACTTCTTGCACACGCCACCCCAGTGCACACACACTCACACACACACACACATACACACACACACACAACTGTCCTGAGTGGCATTCCAGAGGCTCCTCCCACTTGAGGAAAATCATGTCTTCCAGGTCCACTGGCTGTGATCCCACCAGGCGATTGGAGGAAAGGAGACAGGGGGGCAGTGGAAAGCAGGCTTTGGAGCCAGATACTTGGGTTCAAATTCCAGCCTAGCTGGCACGCTTGGACTACTCGACCTCTCTGAGCCTCGGTTTTCTCATCTGTGAAATGGGGGTGATGATAACCCCTCCCTTACCAGGAGAGGGAGTACTGAATGGGGGCGAGGTGTCCTCAGTGCCCCAGCATAAACCACGTGTCCAGGAAGTTTCCAATTCAATTCCTCTCCAGGTAGCGCGAGGGCTGGAGGACGGGGGAGAGATGGGAGAAGGATGATGGAGGTGAAGCTGCACTATGGGCCACCCACTCCTGGGACAGGAGAGAGGAGAGAGCCTGGCCCCTGCCTCCCCTCCTGCCACGAGCATAGTAAGATCGCAGGGAGAAAAGCAGGACTCAGAGGGCTATGCGGTCCTCCAAGCTCTGGAACCTTTGAAATGAGGGCCGGGGGCGGGGGTGTTGCCCAAGTCACAAGCGAGTGGCAGAGCCAGGACTAGAACTCAGCCCGAGCTGGGCCTTGGTCTCATTGGCCTGCCTGTTCCTCGTGGCTGGAAACCTGTCTTCTCACACCATCAACGCTGCCCTCATTCCCACACTGACCCCAGGGCTCCTGGGATGAGGGGAGGGCAGGTCAGCCTCAGTGGGTCATGGAGACACGCCTGTGAGGCCGGGCCTTTTCCCAGAAGAGCCCAATTCCACCTCTGTGGAAGGAGTGGGGTCTGAGGTAAGAAAATGGAGCTGTGTGACTCTGGGTAAGTACCTTGACTTCTCTGTGCCTCTGTGTAGAGCTGTAAGCACCCAGGACTGCAGGTAGCACCCGGCACACAGGAGGGGCTCAGAAGGGCGGGCTGCTGCTGTTAGGACCGGGCTTGCTGCCTCCAGCTGTCTGACCTCAAGGAAGTCCTCCCCCGTCTCTGCACCGTATCCACAGCCTTGGACCCTCTAATGACAGCACAGCCACAGGCCACAGTGACGCTTGAATGGGATCTCGAGTGACTGAAAAAGAGAAAAAGCCCAGGATGTCTGCACACTGATCTGAATGCCCCAAACTCAGCAGAAAGCGCTGTGCAGCTGTTATTACTGCCCGGGCTCGGCTGCTCCCCCGCCCCCATCCCTCCTCAGTGGCCCCCCAGCCCCTCCAGCTGCCTGCTAATGAGCCGGAGGCTTCAGTAATGAGGCTGCTCCATCATGTAATGCGCTGGGACCGCCCGGGAGGGAGAGGGGATGGATGGGGAGGAGGGGAGGGGCGGGCAGGGGAGGGTGCCAGAGTCTGCCCACAGATCCCCTCTGGCCTACAGGGCCCAGAAAGAGGAGGAGAGGGGCTCCCCGCAGCTCTTCCTGCAGAAACCCCAGCAGGATGGTGGCCATGGAAGTTGGAATCCGTTTCAGAGCGTGTACCGGCCGACCTGTGGAACCAACTAGCCTGGAACAGTGGAGTCTGATTCCCGAGTCAACCGCACACCAAGGTCGTTACTAACAAGCCCAGTGGGCCTGTGCCTGGGATAATGAATGCCGAGCCCATGGCTCCTCCTCGTGCCTCTCCCTCCCCCACCCTCTTCCAGGCCGTTAGCAGGCTCAGAGTTCAGCAGTGATTCTGGCCATGGGGTAGGCCAGTCCTGAGGGCAGAGGGACAAGATTGGACTCTATGGAAGGGGCTGGTGGGGACAAGGCAGGGAGCGAGGGCCTGGACAGAGGAACATGGGCTGGCCCAGGGCCACGAGGTGAAGGCTGGGGGAGGCCACAGTTCCGAGGGTCAGAACTGCTAGGCCTGAGGCTGCTATTGTGTCCTTGAGCTGGACAGGCCTGGCTCAGTCCCTGGGCTGTCTTGAGCTGTGCATGGTTGCAGGTCTAGGGTGCCTAGGGGGCTAAGCCTCAGAAATTTCCATGAAAGCAACAAATGGGCGGGGGGAGGGGTGCACATTTCCAGGACTCACTCATTTGCTGGGGTGGAGGGTTGGAGAGGCAGGTGGGGGCTCCCTGCCCCTCCTGGAGGAATCCCAGGACACAAAGGAGCCCTGGAGGGAGAAGCAGCCCAGGAGCCTGGACCACAGGCAGAGGTCAGACAGGAGGGCTAGGGCTCTTGGTTGCAATTGACAGAAACTCCACCCAACCAGCTCAAGCACAAGAAGGGGTTGATGGGACCCCATGACTAAAGGTGCTGGGGAAGGTGCTGGGCTCAGCAATGTTGTCAGGCCTCGGTTTCTCTGTCCTCTTGACTCTGGTCTCCACCACCATGGCCTTCTGGTCTCTCACAGTGGGCCCATGTCCAGGCAGCTCCTTCCCGACTGCCCACAGCTCTACACTCACACCCTCAGCTCCAAGGGTAGAGACATTCCCACAGTTCAGTCCTATTGACTCTGATTGGGCCTTCCCTGTGTCCATCATTGTGCAAGGAGGATGCAAGATTCTGATTGGCTAGGTCTGTGGTTCAGCCCACCCCTCTCTCGGGGTGGAGTGACTTAAGCAGGACTCCTGGGAATGGCAAGGCCAAGCAGTGGCTCCCCAAGGAGAATGATGAAGACTTACCAAGGCCGGCTCCACAAGCTGGGTGAGTAGAACCATCAGATGCCTACCGTGAATGGAGTCAGCGATGGGATTGTAGAATTTTGGCCCCACCCAGATGCCCTTGGCCAGGTCAGTGCACCCATCCTCAGGCTGCGACAGCTCACAGTGGGACCCTTTTCAGAGGAGTGTCCTCAGCTGAAGAGAGCTGACTCACTGGAAAGGCCTAGCAAGTTGCACTCCCACCAGGGCAAACTGCTGACACAGGTACAGAGGCCTGGCTCATTGCCCCAGGGGCACGGCCATGTGGTGCCATGTTCTCTCCAGGGCTCCCAGGGCTCAGGCTGAGGCCACACCCTCGCTGGCTCCTCTCATCCCGCCCCTGCATCCCTCCAGCTCCCGCTCCTGAGAGGGTGCCCTCTGTCAGCCACCTGCCCACGGGTTCCCACCTCACTCTGCTTCTAGGGAAGCCATCCTGCCCCGGACCCCTGCCTGGATCTCCTGGGACCACATCTTTTTTGTGAGGGGCCCAGTCTAGAAGAACCATGTTGCCTGGCTCTGACAAAGGCAGGGACTGGCATCTGGGGGGTTTTCAAACCCAAATTCCTGCCGCTAACTCATCACAATTCTCCCGCATCTGCTCCAGGTCCTCTCCATGTAATTCCCACATCTCTCTCAGATCTGTTTGATTAACAGAAGGTTATAAACAAGTCCCAGAAAAAGAGAAGCCAGCATCTCCCCAGGCAGCCACGCACGGTCTATTGGCAGACGGCAAATTGCTTTGCAACCAAAATATTTTTTTTTGAATAGATAAACAGGACTAAACTAATTAGGATTTTTCTTCTTTCTTTCTTTCCTCAGGTCTTAGATGACAATGGGAGTCTCCTGATCCACAATGAATTGGTTACCAGGTTTCAATAAGGGATGTGTCTTTGCAGTTACAGTTCATTAGTGATTTACAAGGGAGGGGAGAGGGGGCGGGAGGCTGCAGTCCTAATAAGAGGATTGTTTTTGCCTTTCTCCTCTTCGAATTGCATGATCATTTCCTGGGCCAGTGCTCTGTGAAAAATGGGGGAAGGAGACCCAGCTGCCCCATCTATTCCATATACAAATGCAGTCTATACAGGAGATGGGGGCGTGGCTTCTGTGCTAGAGGGAAGCGCCTCCCTCCTTTTTAGAGGCGCCAGAGCCCAGCAGGCATCCAGCATGTAGGCCTGGGAGGGACCGCGCTGCTCACTGGGAGGAAATATCTGGGCATTTGGGTCAGGGCAGGCTTAGTCCTCTATTGAGCTACCATATCTTGGGCACTTACTGTGTGCTGGGGGCTTAAAATGGTTTTCTAACTTAAACTTCACAGTTTACAGACCCATCTGGCAGAGGGAGGAACTAAGGCCGACAGATGTGTGCAGGGCACCGGGCTGGGTGCAGGGAGGCAGGTTGAGGCCATTTTGCAGGTGTTAAGGAGGCTCAGAGACAAACGGCCCCATCCCCCTCACATGTCCTGGTGCCCCGCTCCGCCCACAGGGAGACAGAGCCCAGGAGGATCGAGCTGTGCTTGCCGAGGTGAAGCCTCTGTGTTGAGTCCAGGTCACATTGGCACATGTTCAGCTCTCAGGAGGGCCCGAGGGACGGGGGGAGGGGGGGTCATGTGGGAGCAGATTTAGGCTCAGCACCAGCAGCTGGTTGTCCCCAACAGCGGGGCAGATCCCCCGGCAGGTGGTGAGCTCCCCATCCCTACAAGGATTCTAGTTATTGCAGGACAGTGAAAGGTGCTTCCTGCATAACTGGGGGGAGCTGGGCGAAGGCCGAGTCCTGTGCTAAGATTCTGACTCCAGGATGTCTATTTCATCTCCACGTGTGTCCGGACTGATTCTGTGATTCCACGGGGCCAGGGAGCTGTGGGAGAGGTTCCTTCATCCTGAGACTCCGGGGCCTGTGAGCCCATGAATGGTTCTGTGATTCTAGAATTCTAGGATTCTGTGCAAGGGACCAGAGGCCCTGTCCACACTCTGCACCCCATCAGCGCCTCTCCCCCAGGCCACTCTCTCACCTCTCACCTGCCTGTTTACACCCCCCTCACCCACCCCTGTTAGAATGAGCTCCTCACAGAGGGACCACCCTCCTGGAGCCCCGCACCACCAGCACCTCATTCATCTAATGGAATTTCCTCCACTCTCCTCCCTCAACAGCACCCAGCCAGGCTCATGTGATGTATGTGGCAGGTCCTCAAAAAGTGCTGGCTGAATACATGCCGGTCCAGCAGACCTACAGAGGGAGAAAAGACACAGCAGTCAGGGGTTGTAAACGTGGGCACACCTGTGTGAGGACAGTCAGCTTACCCCGCCTGTGCCATGCCCGGCGGCAGGAAGCATGGCTGAGTCAGCCCCGCCTGCCCCCCATTCCTGCTGCTGGGTGGAAGGCAGGGCCAGGTGTGCACAGGAGGGGAGAAGGTGCCAAGGAGAAGAGTGGAGGTCTCTGATGGCGCGCCTACCGCGAGGGCCAGGCCCTGTACTGGGGAACGGAGCTGTTCACTCAATAAGCACTGGCCTACTGCGCGCAGGGCACTGCTGGAATGTTGGCTACATCGGAAAACAACACCGAGGTCCCTGCCCTCAGGGAGCTCACATCCCAGTGGGACACTTAGATAATAAACAGTGACTATGACGCATAGAGAAATTATATAAGTTCTTGTGTGTGTGTGTGTGGGGGGGTGGGTGAGTGGGGCAGGGTTAGAATGAAATAAGGTGGCAGAGGAAGACTTTGAGAAGGGGAGGTTTGAGCAAAGACTTGTCCTCTCGGTTCACCTTCACAACTTGATGAGGAAGCGGAAGCTCAGAGAGGTTGAACACAGGCCCAAGGTCACACAGCGTGAGATAGAGGCAGGACTCCTATCCACTCTGCCACGTTCTGAGCCCTCACAGGCATTCCCCGGCAGGTGGCTCTCAGCACCAACACTGAGACAGGGACATTGTCACACACCCTCCCCTCCCCCCCTACGTAATCAGCAAGGAAATGGAGCCGGGTGACCAGGGCCAGTGCGGAGTGGCAGAGCCGGGACTCCATCCCGGGTTCCCAGAAATGAAAAGCTCTGGTCCTCCGTGAGCTGCCACTTGAAGCCACGAGCGCCAAGTGGGATCTCAGGCAGCCCCAGGGGAGCTGTTTGGGGCACAGGCCCTTCTCAGGGACCTTTGCTCACTGCCGATGGACGACAAGTGTCACCCTCAGGAAACAACTCGAGGCTGGGAGATCAAGTCCATTGTGGGAGGATCAAGGGGGACCTTCTGAGGCCCGAGCCAGGCCCTGCGTCTGGGCCCGGAGACAGCTGGCCTTTGATCCAGGGCTCAGACTGGGGCTGCCTCTGATGTGAGAAGACAGACACCTTATGAAGCCGAGCCATCGGGGACACATCAGACCCTGGCAACCTCATTAGCCCTCCGGCCTGATTTCCTCTTCTCTTCGCTGGGAACTAAGGTGGCTGCCATAGTAACCACACAGACAGCTGAGGCTCCTGGGACTGGTTTTCCCACCCAGAGGAGAAAAGGCATCTGGGCCGTGTGGGACAGACAGGCCTGTGTCCCAGGCCCAGCTCTTCCCACTGCAAGCCCCTCCCGCCCTCTGAGCCTCACTTCTCTCTTCTGTGAAATGGGCTCTCACGGTGCCTACGCCCTGGAGTTGTGAGAATGCAATGCTGAGCATGGGAAGCACTCAGTATGTGTCAGCTGTCACAATTTTTGCGTTACTTAATGCATGCTGGCACTGGAGTTTCGGAGACATTCACACTGATAATGTGCCTACTGTGTGCAGGTCATTGGCCAAGGCTCATTCCACAGCAGCATCTCCCTGAGTCTTCAGTAGGAGCCTAGGAAGCAGGAGGCATCACCCCACTCGCAGACAGAAGAGGAGGCTCAGAGGAGAGGGACTTGCCCAGGGTCCCTGTGCAGGTGATGGATCGTCTCCCACCCAGGCCTGGGCAGAGGCAGGGCGACCACTCAGAATCCACGCCCCCAGGGTCTCTTTGAAATGCAGGTTCCTGGGCCTCTGCCCCTTTGAAGACTTAGGATCTCAGGGCCAGGTTCTGGGATTGGGGGCAGCAGAGCCCACACTTGGAGACCCCTTGAGAGGGATCAGCTGGGCGACCTCAGGGTCTTCTCCAACCTCCACCCGCCCCGAGTCTGAAAACCCGGCACCTGGCATCCAGCCAGACACCCAGCCCAGGACCATGGACGGCCTGGCTTCTGCCCACACGGTGACTCGTTGATATCAGGTCCCTCAGCTCTCCCAAGTGCCTCCTTCTTGAGGAGGGACCGACAGGAACTGTCCACGAGGAAAGGAATGCCCTCGGCATGGTCTGGGGAGCAGTGGGCCCTGGGTCACTGCCCAGGAGGGTGGGGGAGGGAGTTGTGGAAGGCAGAGGCAGCCTCCTGTGAAGACCCCTCCCCCAACCTGCCCCTTGGGCATCGGGGCTCAGTCTGGTCTCCTGGGATTCCTTCAGCCAGGAAGGGGCAAGAAAGTCAAATTAAGACATGTCAGGAATAATCATAAGAAAAGACGGGCCCACCTGGCGTGGCTCAGCAGTTGAACGTCGACCTATGAACCAGGAGGTCACAGTTCAAGTCCCAGATGGGGCATATGCCCGAGTTGTGGGCTTGATTCCCAGTGTGGGGCATGCAGGAGGCAGCCGATTGATGATTCTCTCTCATTCTCGATGTTTCTCTCTCCCTCTCCTTTCCTATCTCTGAAATCAATAAAAACATTACAAAAAAGAAAAGAAAAGACGGGCTGCACTTACTCCCAGTCATACCCAGCCCTGACCACATGGACCGATTTGATGCTGAAACCCAGCACCGGAACACTGGAGCAATTTAGAAGGATCTGGCAAGGTTTCACTCTGACATGAAGAGCTGGATTTTATTAAGTTCGCTGGGGAGTGAAGGAGGCCAAGTATCCGGATGAGCCTGGGCCAAGGCACGGGCCATGGCAGATCTGGGAACGCAGCCTGAGGCACGTTGCGGGGGCCAAGTGTCTGGGCTGGGATCTCAGTTCTGCTTCTGTCCCATGAGCTGTGTGACGTGGGCAAGTTACCTAACCTTTCTGTGCCTCAGGTCCCTCCTGATGCAGTGAGGTTGATGATGGAGCTCTCCCATCAGCACAGCCTGACGGAGACAGGGTGGGAAGACCTCTGCTTCCTCGGGCTGCAAGCGTCCCTCCGTCTTCCATCCTCAGGGGTCCATTCATTCCTGCTCTCTCATCCACCCCCATCCATTCTGAATTCATGCCCTTGTCCGGTCAGGTGTGGATTTGCTCTCTTGTTAGATCTGCTCCTCCTTGTCGGTGCATTCATTCATTTCTGCATCTAGGCTGGCTCCATCCTGCTGTCTAGTCCTTCCCCAGCGTGTGGACAGATGCCTGGCCCTGTGCATGCCTCCCACCTCGGCTGTGAACAGCCATGGCCCCTCCCTGTCCCATGAAGGGGGCTGGGAAGTTTAAGGAGCGTGAGTGTGACTCCTTTGGGTCTCATGTCCCCCAGGTTCTCTGCCTTCCTCTCCCCCCTGGTCACCCAGATCGTAAACCTTTTTCAACAGTCAGACAGACTAGGAAGAAGAGAGACTCCAGGGGCTCCTTTGATCCCCATGTACACAGATTCCACTGGGGTTCCAGGAGGCGTGCCAAATGAGTTTAAGGCCAGATATCAGATTGCTGCGGGATTTGAGTCTGTCTGTTCTGGTGGTCCACTGTGAACAAGAATGTGGATTGGATTAATTACATTTACTGTAACCTGCAAAGGATTGTTAACTATGCTCAAGATGCAGTTAAAGGTATAGCTCCGTGGTCGGCAAACTGCGGCTCGTGAGCCACATGCGGCTTTTTGGCCCCTTGAGTGTGGCTCTTCCTAAGCCTTGGGAGTACCCTAATTAAGTTAATAACAATGTACTTACCTATATAGTTTAAGTTTAAAAAATTTGGCTCTCAAAAGAAATTTCAATCGTTGTACTGTTGATATTTGGCTCTGTTGACTAATGAGTTTGCCGACCACTGGTATAGCTGAACAATTAGATGCCACCAGCAGGATGGCGTGGGAGAACAGGTTGGCCTGGGTAGGACTCTGGCAGAAAAAGGAGGAGTATGTGTAAAGTTGGGGGGCCAATGTTGTATTAATGAATGGGCATTAATGAATGGACCCTGGAGGGCAGGTCAGAGCAACCATCTGGAGGGGTGCCCGCTGCCCCTCAGGGTTTCTGAGACCTGGGCCAGGTCAAGACAGACCTCGCTCTGTCTTGAGTCGCCCTCTCACCTCTGGGGAGGGTGTCTGAGCACCATGTGCTCTGGGCAGGGAGGAGGTTCCGCCTCTGGGGCATGTGCAGAGAACAGAGGTGGTCATCCAACCTGTTATTTGTGGCCCCGGCTTCATGGTACTGACAGATGGTGAAGGCACAGAAACAGAGAGTAAAGGTAAACATGAACGCCTGTCCCCAGGCCCTCCTCCTGCAGAGAGAGGCTGATGGGAGGGAGGGGTCGAGGGGGTGGCTGGTCTCAGCCAGGTGGACCGAGCTGTCCTCCCCCTGCTCCCCAGGTGGTGAGAGGGCCATTTCAGACCCATTCTCTGGGTTACTGTGCTCTGGGGCATTCTGAAGCTGAACGCACAGTTGGTTTCACTAATTAATCGATGCTTTTGTTGTTTAGGCCTGTACTTAAGGCCTCTGGCACCAAGGCTGAACCCAAAGCCTGGTGAGCACCCACCTGGACTGGGCTGATTTCTCTGCTCACCTTTCCCACTGAGATCCTCTCTGTTCCCAGGGAGCAGGAGGTGGGGGAGAGGAGCTGGGGCCTTAGCACAGCCAGACCTGGGTTCAAATCCCAGCCCCTCCTCTTCCTGCTGGGTGGGAACTTGGGGAGTCCCTTCACTCCTCGGTGCTGCCTGTCCCCATCTGTGCAGCAGAGGTGATAACACTGTGGACTGTGCAGGGCTGGGCAGGGCCAGCAGGTGCTCAATCAACAGGACTCACATTGTTCTGTAAGGAGCAGGCCCACTCCAAGCGCCTGAATCACGCATTTTGGAGGTGGTGGGAGAACAGGGTGTCCCTCTGGCTTTGCAGCCCCAGCAGAGCGTGTGCTCCTTAAAGGGGGACTGGATGTCCCCTAATCAGCCGCAGCTGCTCCTTATTCGAGCCCCTGCCTCCTCTTCCTGCCTGATAGGGGGGGTTATGTGTGACCTTTGCCGAACGCAGCCATTCCTCTGGAGGGTAATAAAAAAATGAAATTTGAAAGGTCTGGAAATTTTAGTCTATATAATGAATGTAAAGTGTGACTGTACAAAAATTTGCTGAATTCTTCACAAGTTATGTGAAGAGAAGTGGGGCCTCGGAGAGCTGGAGGCCGGGCTGGGCCTTGGAGGGAGGTGGGCTGGGGGTTCGAAGGCTGCTGGACAAAGGATTCATTCAAAGGCTTCTTAGACCGTGAGCTCTGAGTTGGATGCAGGTGACAGAGTGTGCGCTTTTGCAGGGGAGGGGCTGGCATTTACTGAGCACCTACTGTGTGCAGGGCGAGTTCACGCTGAACCCCAGCAGCCCTCACTCTGCCCCAGGTGGCACTGCTGCTCCCACTTTTCTGGAGGGGAGCCTGGGGCTCTGAGGGATGCAGTGACTTGTCCCAGGTCCGTGAGCTTGTCCGTGGCAGGAGGGAAGACCAGGAGAATACAAGACCAGGAGCGCCCCTCCTCCCCTCCAAGACTCAGAACATCCAGTGGTCCTGGTCCTGGAGGCCAGACTGGCTCCGGCCCATCATGGGGTCTCCCCCGACCTGCCTCAGGCTCACCCTCTAGTCTCTCAGCTTGGCAACCCTCCTTTCTTCCAAATTCTTGCTCTGCCTGGTGGGGTATCTGCTAATCCACAGGCTGCCCTCCCAGCCTCTCATACTAAAGGTCCTGAAAAAGAAGCCCACACCCTGAGATAATTTCTGCTTTCTGGGGAGCAGGGAAGCGTTAACTACCACCAGCGCTTCCTTGTCCTGAAACATCAGCTCCGTGACAAGGAATCAGGTCCTGATTAAAGGAAGGCAACGCCATTCCGAGATGGGTCCCCTGTCCTCAGAGATGACAAGCAGCAAGGGAGGATGAGGAGACTGAACAGAGGGAAGGCCGCCTACCACTGGGGCAGAAGCGCAGGGTGAGGAGAGCAGGGCCGGGCTGGGGGCGCCCGGAGGGACAGCTGGTGGGTGTGGGTGAACCCAATGAAACCGCAGGATCGGATATTCATTTTTCCATCTCTGAAGTCTGGACACACTGTAATCTTCACGCTGCTTGGCTGTGGTGGAAAGTTGATTTGTTCAAAGAAAATAGAATGTGCCACCGTGCTCTCCTCCGTGTCCTGGGTACAAATCTGGGTGGTGGTGCGGCAGGCCAGCCAGGTGCCGACGACGTACCCAGGGCAGCCTGCTGGCGCCAGGGCCGGAGATGTGCTTGTGGACACCGGGTTGGAGGCACTGGGGCTTTCAACCAATGTGGCCGCTGGAGACCCCGACTGTGTGTTAGGCCACCTCATAGGGGGCAGATATACGGGTGTTGGGGACTGGTCACCCCAGGCTGGGTGGCCTCAGCCTCTGAATGTCCCTGGGTCTCACCGGCATCTAAAAGGCAAACCTGGGTCCTGCCAGCTGAGTCCCTCCTGCAGCTGAGGGAACCGGTCCTTTACAATCGCTTCCCTCCACTCGAGGGCCGCCTGGCTGTCTCCCGTGGACTCAAAACCCAACCCCACAGGCGCTCTGGTCAGCAGGGGGAGGTGTCTGTGCTCCCTCCTTCTGTCCCTGACTCTGCGAGGGAAGCTCCTGAAGGGGCCTGGAGGCTGCCCTGCTGGCTGTGCCCCAGTGGGGCCGGCGATGCCAGTGTCTGTGGCACAGGCTGGACCCGCCTGCTCTCTGGGCTGCTCCTCTAGTTACTTGAGCAGCATCGGGTTCCCTTTCCTAGTCTGTGATGCACTTGATCTCCTCCCGGTCCTTGTGTGAGCCCTGCTGACAATGACGTTGAAGAAGGCAGGGCCCTCCTCCTGCCCTCGGGGAAGACCACATCTTGTGGGCAAATGGGCTGTGAGCCAAGAGTGTCAGGGGCACAGGCTCAGCTGCTCCTAGAGAGAGGACTGACCACACCTCAGAGTGCAGGACTGTCTCAAGCCCTGGCAACATTCAAACCCAGCTGTATGGATGGGTAGATAATAAATCGCAATTTAATGGAAAAGGACATAAATGGAGGAAGTTAGATAGTTCAGAAGCAATAGAGAAAAGGAGATGATTTACTCTACAGGGATTGGAAAATGGCAGGGAGGAGGCCTCTACTCTGGGTTTTGATGGATGAGTAGGAGCTTGCCAAGTGGATGAAATATAAGAAAGGCATCTTAAGAAGAACAGAACGAGCAGCAAATGCCAAATGGCTGAGGCAGGAAATAGCATGGAGCATCCTAGAAGCTCAAGTAGTTTAGGGGTGTTAGCAAATTGAGGGTGAGGCTGGGCCAAGGGGATAAGGGCTTTGAAAGCCAGGTTAAGGGGTCTCTGGTTCTGTCTCTTCCCCATAATTCCCTGGGACTCCTTCCACCCCTGCCTGGCTCCCTCCTGCCCCTTCACACCCAGCCTGGGCCACCTGCCTGGTTCCATCAGCCCCCCAGCAGGAACTGGCCGGGGCTCTTTGGCTGAATCCAAGCCTGATTGGTCGGGCCTGGGTCCGGTGCCCAGTCTTGACCCCATCAGTTACAGCCAGAGGCATGGTGGTCCCACCCCTGGGGACCCCCAGGGCTGAAGTGGGGTGGGGGGTAAGGAAAGATAGGAGGTTGCTGAGAGCTGAGCAACCCCAGGACAGGTCAGCCATAGAGGGGCCAGAGGGGACACCACTAAGCCAGGTGCTGAGGAACAACCAGGAGATGTTGGGGTGCACAGGGGAGGGGGCCATCCCAAGTAAGGCATAGGCCGTGTGGCACATGGAGGGGACTCTCAATGGTCACCAGGGAGCTCCATGCCCTGATGACGCTGGCTTGGCGTGTCCTGTGGTTTTCTCCTCACACGAAGGAGAAAGATCCTCAGAGAAAGAGCATTATTCTCTTTTCCTGCGCCCCGTTTTTTCCTTGCCTTCTTGTCCCAGCGGGTAATGGTTTAACTCATGTGTCTGGCGCCTCGATGGTGGTTGGAAGTGTCAGTCCTAGGAGGCAGGAGCCCGTCTGTTCCCCTCGCTGCTGTCATCCTCGGGGACAGGGAGCACGCTGGGCCATAGGAGGCGCCCGGTCCATGTGTGTGGAATGACTGAATAAATGAATAAATGCTGACAGAGAGCAGAGTCTCAAAACAGTAGGAAGTTACAACCCTGGCTTTATATTTTATTCAGGCAGTTGTTATAAGTATAATCAGCATTAATAATAAAAATGACTATTCACAGCACATCTTGGTACCTCACAGCACATCTTGGTTACCTGCTGGGCCCTGTGCTGAGAGCTTCCCAGCTGTTTTCTTATTTGACCTCCAACTACAACCTTCGGTTGACAGAGGAGGGAAGGAGACCCTCCGGTGCAAACTGACCGGTCACATGGCCAGGAAGGGGCGAAGCTGGGACTCGCCCATCTGACTCCAGGCCCACACTCAGAACCACAGGCCGTCTGCCCTACTGTGTGCAGACCCTGCGCTGAGTGCTTCCTCCTGGTGAATCAGGAAGATGGATGTATAAATGGAAAACCAAAAGGGTGTGGTTGAAAAGGCAAAAGCTCTGGGTCGTTGTAGGAAGTGGGGTACGTGCTGAGCATGGGCCTTGCTGCCCAAGGTTTGAACATTAGAGTAAAGACGCCCCTTTAAAGCTCCCCCAGACTCTCTCTGGCTATTGCCAGGGAGTGAGCTTGGGGTCTTTCCCAGACTCTGGTCAGACGCTGGGCACAGGTTTCCCTTCTAGAGTATTCTCTCGGATGTCAGGGAGGCCATGCAGTGGAGGGGGCCAGTTTTTTCTTCTGTAAAATAGGCACAAACATAATCCTGCTCACAGAGTGGCCGTGAGGGTTAAAAGACGTGAGTGAGAGCTCTTAGCTCAGAGCCGGCACGTGGAGAACACGAGGGCTGGGATTCACTCCTGTCAGCATCCTGATGCTTGTCCAGCACTGGCCTGGCACATAGTAGGTGCTCAGTGCTTAGACTGAAGCATCTCAGAATCCACCACCAGTGGCTGGAGGTTTCCTCTTCGAAGCTGGATAGGATCAAAGGGACAGCAGGAGAACTGCGTGACTCAAAGAAGGAGCAATTTTGTCGAATCCTCAATCTCTTTCCCCTTCAGTCAGATCTGGTTCCGTATTGCCTTCAGCACCTTAAGGCACTAGCTCGTCTCTGGCAGAGCTGGCGGCAAAATGACAGGGAGCAGGATCTTTCATCTGCCTGATTTCATGCGGTGGAGCCCCGGCTGCACTCAGCTGCAGAAATGTAGAAATTACATCAGATCACAGGACGCAGGCAGGTGGCAGGGGAGCACTTGTTACCCACCTGCGCCAGGCCCCTGGCTCCCAAGCCCCGAGGGGTGGGGGAACGAGCCGTCCTTGCCTGCCTCCCTGTGCTCCGAGGGCCTGGCTTAAGGCCCCAGTCCCCCTGCACAATCTCTGTTGTGAGCCTGAGCGTGGTTTTCTCCCAATGAGAGTGGATGTGGCCAGGCGTCCTCACCCACAGCTGTTTCAGCAGCCTCCCACCAGGGCAGTGTGTCAAGCCCAGTGGAATAGACACAGCACAGGCGGCTCCTGGGACAAGGCTACTTCTCCCTTTTAATCTTTATTAGTATACTAGAGGCCCGATGCACGAAATCCTTGCACGGGTAGGGTCCCTAGGCCTGACCCATGAAAATAGGCTCATTTGGTACACACTAAAAGTCTGCCCTGTCTTTGTAGGCCCGGTGCTTTGCTTAATAGGCACCATGATTTATTTCAGTCACTTCCCTCCAGATGGATTTGTATGTAGGTGGCTTATTTTTTTCTATTACAGACAACAGTGCCTGCCATTTTCTTTCCCCCATTCATTATAGTTATTTCTAATTAAGTAGTGCTATGTGCTGGCACTCTTATTGTTATATATTCAAAGAACCTCTCTGCTACCCTCCACTGCAAACTTCACCCCATAGTAACCACTCACATCAGAGTAGTATGGAACCCTTACAGATCTTTATACGTTTTTAAAAATCTCTTTTTAAATCTTTGCTCGAGGACATGCTTTTATTGATTTTAGAGAGAGGGGAAGGGAGAGGGAGAGAGAAACATCGATGTGAGAGTGAAACATCAATCAGTTGCCTCCCTCACATGCCCAGACCAGGGATTGAACTCGAAACCTGGGTATGTGTCCTGCTCAGGAATCAAACTTGTGATCCTTTGGCATAGGGATGATGTTCCAACCAACTGAGCCACACTGGCCACACACACACACACACACACACACACACGCTTAGCTGTATGTCTTGCTCTGTTTTTAAACAGATAAAAAGTATTATATAATTTGTATTTATGCATCTAGCTTTGTAAATCATTTAACAATATCATAGACATCTTTCTATGTCAGTACATATAGAGGAACAACATTGGTTTTAATAAAGTAATTCATCTCAAATGCTTGGATATTTCTTCTTTCTTCCTTCCCTCCTCCCCACCTCTTTCTCCCTCTCCCTCTCTCCCACTCTCTCCCTTTTCTTTGCTTTCATCCTTTCTTGCCCCATTCCCCAGCTCCCTACTAATGGACATTCAGGTTGTTTCCATTCTGTTCTCTATGTAAACATCCTTGCACTACAATAAACATCCTCATGGGAGCATTTCTCTGACCTAGACCTGGAATTGCTGGCTGGAAGGGCCTGCCAGGTCAGGTCTTATCTGAGGCCACATGAGGCTGGGAGAGGTCTGGGTTGAGGGTCCCAGGAGGCTGCTAGCTGCAGGCAGCATGAGGCGACAGGACAGGGGTCTGTCCTTGACCTACTAGTGCATTGTTTGAGGCCATGTTCTTGGACGGCTTACAAGGTAAGATCTGGCTGTATAGTCACTGGACAGAAATGCAAAGGACAGAATGCCATCCATAAGCCTTTTGACTCCCTCTCTGGAATTTTCTCTGTTGGGGGAAGCTCCCTACCGCCTTTGGGATCATGGAGTTGGAAACATGAGGGGCCACCTTGCTGTCCTCATGGGATGTGCCTCAGGTACAGAGGGAGAAACTGAGGCCACTTAGCAGAAAGAGTGAAGCCAAACAGAGATGAACGTTGTAGCATAGAGGAGAGTCCTGGCGTGTGGAGACCCTGATTCTGGTCCTTCCTCCTTCTGACCTAAATGCTCCCGAGCCCCCTCTCCAGTCCTCGGCCAACCATCCCCTTCACAAGGCTCCAGCTGCCGGCCTGGAATCTGTCCCTGCAGCCCAGTGTCCTGACAAATACTGGGAGTAGACTCCGGGGTCATGAGAACCTCAGCCAGACAGAGGGGGTGTCCTCTGACCCAGGCTTCCTGACTTCAGGGTCTCCTTCTATGACACGCCCTCCAATCTGCCCGCTCTGTCTTGTAAAGCACAGATCTGGCTTGTCATGCCCTTGCTGACCCCTTGCTTCTAGGGTCAAGGTCGTGCTCAGCATGGTGTGTGGGTTCTGGGCGGGCGGGCAACCTGCTCACCTTATGCTCTGGCTGGAGCGAACTCCTACCTGCTCCACGGTGGCCATTCTCTCCTCCAAGCCTGGCACATGCTGTCCCCTGGGCTTGGACACCTTTCTTCCTCTTGACTACCTCACCTGCACCCCTGTTTTCTAAATGGCCCATCTTTCTGGTTTGGAATTAAATTAAATGCCCCTTCCTCCTCCGTCCTCAGCGTCCTAGGTAGCACCATCCAGATAAGTGAGGGTCTCAACACTCCAGTAGGCTGGGCTCCATGAGGGCAAGCTTTGTGTCTGCCATGCACATCACTGTGCCCCTCGCTCCGGGCACGGGGCTCAGTAGTATCCTCGAGTTACTTAATGAATGAGTGGGTCAACAGGCCCAGGGCAGGGTGACACCCCACAGCAATGGCAAGAAGACAGACCTGGGTCCAAACCCTAATGCCAAACTAAATATATCCTGTAGGTCACTTTCTTTCAGTGCAAATTCGAATGTTATTACCCAATTCTCTTGGGGGAAAGATAATGAATGAGACAATGTTTGGCAATTGCATTATGCAAATATTAATCTTTAAAGTAACAGGGGTTCAGTAAGATGCAGCGTGCATAAATTGTTCTGACAAGTCTGATAGTGTTTCTTTAGGCTGAAAATGCAAACATCTCAGGTATAGGGCAGCGGAAGCAGAAACACACGATTAATGAAATGCTACAATGTGCCGAGCTCTTATCGGGTAGATCCAAATATTGATTTTTTTTACATAAAGAACTTCACAACTTTTGGGAGGTTTATTATTTATCTGAGAAAGTTTGTAAAAAATTTATTCTATTGTCAGCGGCGCCTTTATCTCTGTATATTGATTTTGAATCCAGCAACCGTGTTAAACTCTTTTATTATCTGTGGGCCCTTTGGGTTTTCCAAAGAGGCAAACACAGCATATGCAAATAACAACAGTGCTTCCTCTTCCTGTCCAATCTGCATACCTTTTATTTCTTTTCTGGTTAGTGCTCTAGAAAAGACCCCCATGTTGAATAGTAATGATGCTGGCAGCCATCCTTGTCTTGTTCCTGATCTTAAAGGGACCACTTACAACGTTTCACCACAAAATATGATTGCTGTAGGCTTTCTTCGGCGGAATCTCTTTTATTCCTTTCATTCCTAGTTTGGTGAGTTTTATCCCGCATGATGCCAGCTTTTATCAAATGCCTTTTTTTTGCAAGGATTCCGATGATCACATGCTTTTAAAAGCTCTCCTACTGTGATGAATCACATTAGTTCAGGTAGTCACACTAAACTGACATACTTCCGGGGCCTCCCCTCACTGCAGGAGGAGGCCCAGGCATTGAAGGGCTGGGCGCCTTGCAGTTGCTGGTGAATTACTCTGGCTTCAGTTTCCTGCCTCCGATTCCCCAGGCAGACATGTCCATTCCTAGGAGTAATGTACTCAACACCAGCTTCCACTGGGAGGCGTGGAAGCTTCCAGACAGGTCCTCAGCCCTTTCCCCACAACCTGGGGGCCATAAAGTATATCAGGATTTGGGGGCTCTTGGGCCTGGCCCTTCCAATCTGCAGCGCACCCCGAACTCTTCTGGGACTCTGCGGACTGCGGAGTCCTGGGCCGGTCCAGCTCTGCGCCTCACTCCCTGTGTGACCTGCGGCAGGGCCAGCAGGATCCCCAGCACAGCAGAGCTCAGTCTTCAGCATCCACGGCCCTTACCACCCAGCTCTGCAGAAGCCTCAGGGAAGGGGGGCTGGAAATGAGCTCTGCTTCTCACCCCCACCCCGGCCTGCAGGAGGCGCAGCCTTAAGCCCTCCGGCTTTGCAAAGTGATGGGACTTGGAGGCCAAGTCCTGGGCAAGCTCAGGACAGGGGTGCTCTCTGCAGCCCGTGCTTGTTTCTGAGGCAAGAGACCTGCTTGAGGGTGAAGCTCCGGTGGCTTCTCTCCCTGAAGGTTCGCCGGGACCTTTCCTTGGCGGTCTGGGACGGTGTGGCTCCCCCGGTTTGGGGTTTTCCTCTTGCCGTCACTCCGTCCCTGTGAGCCCTGCTGCTGCCGGGACCCCGCACAGAAGCCAGGTCTGCCTGAGCCCAGAAAAGGCCTTTGATTCATGAGCCGCTGGATTGAGGCGGATTTAACAACTGGGTTTCCATTGATTTCCAGGGGGAGGGGACGGAGCCATAAGCTCCTAAAACAGCTAGCAGCCTTGCCGCTCACCTGCACCAGGCGGTGGCAGGAAGTAATTGGCGTGGCCTGGGACCCTGAGAGGGAAAGATAATGAGGCTCAGAAAATCCATCTGTGTGGGGTTTGTCCCGGCCCTTGAAGATGTAGCTGCTCCTGATGCACATGCGCAGCCCTGCAGATGCCTGGGGAGGGTGCAGGGAGAGGGATGGAGGGAGAGTGGGCGCCTCCTCCCCTCCCAGCTCTGGGCTCTCAGAGGAGGCTCCGGCTTTGCAAAGGAGTAAAGTCTTCGAAGTTCCTGGCAGACAAAGTTCAGAATGTGGGCGATCTCCGGAGACCTGGGGCCTGGCTGTCCTGGCTGCCCTCCCTGCAGGTCCCAGCTGGGCCCCGTCCCTGCATCCTGGTTATTCAGTCCCAGTGCCGGCTCAGAACAAGGAAGGGAGGAGAAAACCTCCTTCTCTGTGGGTTTGGGAACAGGGAGCCCTGGGAACAGAAGAATCTGTGGGATTCTCCTACTTATTGGCCGTGGGACTTTGGGTCAGTCCCATGAGCACTGTGGGCCTCAGTTTCCTGGACGGGAAATGGGAGAGGAGGACACTTCCCTCTGAGGGTGACTGTGGGATGGGATGAGGTGTAATGGGAGCAGCACAATGCTTGGCATGCAGAGGGCAGGACAAGGATGAGGACATGGTGGATCCGAGGTAAAGAGCTGACTCCATTGTCTGTGTGGTCCCAGACATGTGCCTTAGCCTCTATGAGCCTCAGTTTGCTCATCTGTAAAATAGGGAGGATGGTAAAGAGCTCAGACCTGATGGACTTTCACAGGCCCCACGCTATTCTACATGCTTCTCAACAAGGGAGAAATCATTGTTAGCCTCATTCTACAGGCGAGCAAACTGATGCTCAAACCAGGGAAATAACATGCTCAAGGTCAACCTGGAAGTGGTGGGGGCAGGATTTGAACCAGGGATTCTGGCTCCAGAGCAAATACTCTTGGCTGCTCCTTGGAGTTCTGAGTGTTCCCTAAAAGAAAGGGTGTGAATGGGCTCTGCAAACTTTCAAGTGAGGTCACCTTCTAATGAGGACTTTGAACCCAACAGCTATGGCTGTGCTAAGTGTTAAGTGTGGTGATAACTGGAGCAGCGGAGCAGCGTTTCTTTACATCCAGCATTTTATTAAATCTGCCGTGAGGTGGAAGTTATGACCCTCACCTCACAGATGAGGAAGCTGAGGCTGAGATGGCAACAGCTTGGCCATGATTATGCAGCAAACTGGGATGTGAACCCAGGTCTCTTGGGCTCCAGAGTCCAAGTTCTTACCTGTGAGAAAGTGCCAATACCCACATTATTGCTAAATATTAGCAGATGGATCAGGACATTCTGCTGAGACCACCTGCTGTTTAGGGGGAAGGTGGGCTGAGTCAGAGTCAGGGTGACTGGGGCTTGGAGTAATCAGGGAGACTTCCTGGAGGGGGTGAACTATGCATTGAGGGTGGAGAAGTGGACAGGACTGACTGGCCCCTGGTCCTGAGAAGGTGTTGGGGAGACTGAGCTCAGAGAGTGCAGTGAAGGGGGGTCCAGGCCCTGGGTCCAGCCCAGGGCTCACTTTGGGATGCAGAAAGGTGAGGGGGGCTCCAGGAACCACTTATGTGACTAGAAAGTGCTCAGACCCTGCCACAGGTTCTGATGTCCCCTCTGCACGGTTCGTTATCACATTAGCTGTTTTCTGTCTCTGTTAAGAAGTTGCATGTTTGCTCATAATTCAATGTCATTGTTTTTTTAATTCAGCGTCTTCAGCCCTATAATCAGGGGGTGAGCGGTGGCTTTTTTCCTCTGCACTTACACGGGTCTATTGACTTGTCCTTCCTCATTATTCAGCTAGTGATTCTCTTCATGAGCTTCCATCGATTTCCATATTGAAATATTCCTTGATGCCCTTTTTAACAAGAATCTGTTTCACGTGTCCTCACATCAGGTTAGAACGTTTCCGTTTGAATCTGTCTCCTTATAGAAACAACATCAGTACCTCACTAGGGATCTCTGTGTGCCCTCCTCCGGGGGATGCTTGCTTTATCGCTCCAGACCGTGTTTTTGCCTTTTAGCATGCCATGCATTTTATTATTGACTAGTGGCCCGGTGCACGAAATTCATGCAGGGGGGTGTGTCCTCAGCCTGGCCTGCATCCTCTCCAATCTGGGGCCCCTTGGGGGATGCCCGACTGCAGGTTTAGGCCCGATCCCTGTGGGCCTAAACCAGCAGTCGGACATCCGGCAGTCAGACATCCCTCTCACAATCTGGGACCACTGGCTCCTAACCGCTCACTTGCCTGCCGGCCTGATCGCCCCTAACCACTCTGCCTGTTGGCCTGCTCGCCCCCAACTGCCCTCCCCAGCCGGTCTCCCGGTCTAATTAGCATATTACCCTTTTATTAGTATAGATAGCCGGAACCAATGTTTCAGGCCAAAGGAACTCAGATAAACCAGGGTTTATGTGAGTTTGTGTTTATCTGGCAGCTGTGTTTATGTTTGCTGTAGTTGCGGTATCCAAGGCTAAAATTTCTCTCCATGTCCTTGTTTTTGTCTCCCCTGTTGTCTTGGGTTTCCCTTAAATAGGGTGTGAGGCTGCAGCTCTTTTAGCTGTGATCCTCTGTTATTATAGGGGAGCCTGCTGACCTGGTGAGGTGTGGGGAAGGGAATGCTGTCTACAGTCCTGTGGTTAGATCTCAGGCTTTCAGTGAGCCTGAGTTGGGTATTTTCCTTTCCCCACATAATTAGGCTTTGGCAAAATAGTTTCCCTTGATGCAGGTCTTGTTCAGGAGAGCCGACCACTTTGGGCGCATTTCAAAATGGTTATCTCCCCCTCCCTCTGCTGGAAGCAGGCGGGGATTTTCCCGGTGTCTTCATATTGAAAACCTGGGGGGGGGGGCTCCGGGAAGTAAAACTCACAAAACTGTGGCCCCCCCCTGAGATTTGGCCTCCTGGAGTTTTTAAACTCCCAAGCTAGTCTACACTGAGTCCCCAGCCATTTAAAATGTTCCTATAGGTGCTGGCTTCAGTTACGGGCTCCTGGTCCTGGTAAGCTGGGATTCTAGGTATCTGCTTATCTTTCCAGTTTTCAACGAGTTAGTCTGTGACCTCGAGTCTCTGATGGGTTAAAGATGATAGTTAAATTTCAGTTTGTTCAGCTTTTTTGTCCCTTATCGTTAGGACGTGAATGATAATTTCCAAGCTCTTTATGCTAACTTTCAGCATACAGATCTTGTTAAGTGTATAGATAAATATTTTATTTCCTTTGGAGATTGTAAATGTCCTGGTGCTTTACATTTCAATTTCCACATGTTTATTGTTAGTTTATAGAAATGCAATTAACTATTGTGTGTTAATCCTGTGACCTTGATGAGCCCCCTAATAGTTCTAAGAAGTTTTTGTTGTTTGTTTTTGGGTAGACTCTTTTTTGGGGGGTGATTTTCTATGAAGACAATCATACCATCTGCAAATAGAGACAATTTTATTTATTTATTTCAAATTGGTATGCCTTTTATTTCTTTTTCTTGCCTTATTGCAGTGGCTTCTAGTATATGTAGTAATAGTAATGCTACCATTGTAATTAGCTAATATTAATAGCTAGAGGCCCCGTGCACAAAATTTGGGCACAGGTAGGGTCCCTAGGCCTGGCTGGCGATCAGGGCCGATCAGGGCCTTCCTTTGCTCCCTGCCACCTCCTGGTGGTCAGCGCACATCATAGTGAGCGGTCGAACTCCCAGTTGGTCGAACTCCCAAGGGGACAATTTGCATATTAGCCTTTTATTATATAGGATAAGAAAGGAGCAAAGGGAAGGCCAGACATTGATGGTCACTTGGGCAGCCTCACTAGAAGCTGCAATTTCACACTCCCCAGGGAACCACTGGTCCCTTCCCTGCAAATCACTGGGAAAGGGGTCCCACAACGGGGAGATGGGTGCATGCCCAGTGAAGTAGGGGTGACATAGGGAAGGTGCCTGTCAGTCGAGCCTGGGGAACCCGGATTGGCTAGAAGCAGTAGAACCAATGCAAGCCTGTGAAATCTTAGAAGGTTAAAATCTCAAGACAAAGGAATTCTTTCTCTCTTATTCTTCTGGTTTTGCTCCTGCTTCCTTGCATTTACCTATGTTCCTAGAAGCTGCATGGCCCATGGCCATGCAAAACCCACACCAATGGACTGATGGCCTACAGCTGGGAACACAAGCTAAGCTTGCTTGATGCTGGATTGGGCTGTGCAAATACAGAATGGACATTTTGGGCAACGGCGTTGATCCTAGCTCTGCTGAGTAAACAGCTGGACTTCTTCCATGGCAGGACCGAGGGAGAGGGGACCTTGGGAACGCAGAGATTTCATCCTATGCAAATAAATACCACTCATTCTCCCGTGGGAGTCTCCAAAATTCCTTTTCTCATGACATTACAAGAATCCCATTTCCACCAGAAGCTAGTGGGGACACAAAGAGCTCCCCACCGATAACAGTAACATGAGTGGGGAGAGTGGTTGCTCCTAATCTTAGGCAGCAAGCATTTAGGCTTTCACCATTAAGTATGATGTCAGCTCTGGGATTTTAGTAGCTGCCCTTTGTCAAGCTTAGAAAGTTCCCTTCTGTTTCTATTCTACTAAGAGGTAGTGTGTGTGTGTGTGTGTGTGTGTGTGTGTGTGTGTGTGTGTGTTTTGCTAATATATTTTCTGAGGATTTTGGGGTCTAAGTTCATGAGAGATATTGGTCTGTGTTTTTTTCCTACTCTCTCTGGCTTGGTAACTGGCTAATATTGGTTTCATGTATGGCATTGGAAAGAGTTCTCTTCTTTCTGTGTTTTAGAAAGGATTGTATAGAGTTGGTGGTAATTCTTTAAAATTTGCAGAATTCTTTAATGAATCCATCTAAGTCTGGACATTTATTTTAGGGGGAGTTTTTACATGATTACTTCAGTTTTACTAATGATTTTAGGGCTATTCTGATTACTTGTTTCATCTTGGTTGAGATTGGTAGTTTGGAGTTTTCAAGGAATTGGCCCGTTTCTTCTAAGTTGTCAAATTTATGAGGGTAAAGTCGTTGGCAGTATTTATTGGAAGCATTTTAATGACTGTAGGATGTGTAGTGATATTCTCTAATTCACTCCTGGAACTGGCATATTATCTTTTCTCTCTTTTTATTTTTGTCATTCTTGCTAGATGTTTGTCAATGTCACTGATTTTCTTTCCAAAGCAGTTTTTAGTTTCTTTGATTTTTCTCTATTATGTTTCTACTTTCCATTTCATTAATTTCTGTATTATCTTTATAATTCCCCTTCTTCTACTTGGCTTGCGTTTATTGTTTTGATCTTTTTCTGGTTTCACGAGGTAAGAGCTTAGGTTACTGACTGAGACCTCTCCTTATTTCTAACCTAAGGATTTAGTGCTATAAACTTTCTTCTCAGCACTGACTTAACGACATCCTCTATATTTTGATATGTTGTGTTCTTGTTTCCATTTCTTCTCTGCATTTTTAAAAAAATTATCTTCCAAACTTCCTTTTTGGTCCCATAGATTATTGAGAGGCATGTTGTTTAATTTCCACATGTCTAGAGATGTTCCTGTTTTCTCTCTGTGACTGATTTCTAATTAATTCCAATTTTGCCAGAGACAAAATTATTTCCATTTTTAAAAGCTCACTGGGTTTCGTTTTATGGCCCATAAGGTCCAGGTATGCTCTGTGTTGGTGAATGTGTGGTGGTGTTTGCTGCATGTCAGTTAGATCCTGACGCTGATTAGACCTTAGATAGCTTTGCTCTATAACATCACTTCATGTTTCGTTTGTAACTTCTACGTCTTTGCTGAGATGTTCTATTTTTTCATTTGTCTCAAGAGAATTTGTAATTGATTTTTGAAACATTTTAAGAAGGCTGCTTTCAAATCCTTGTCGAATGATTCCAGCATCTGATCATCTTCGTGTCTGGCATCAGTTGAATGTCTTGGCTCATTTAAATGGTAATTGTCTTGGTTCTTGTTGCGATGGATACTTTTTTTATTGCACCCTGAATGTGTTGTCTACTCTGTTAGGGCAGTCTGGGCCCGATTTAAATCTTTCATTTCAGCAGCCAGGCCCTCTCTTGGGTTCTTGGCTGCTCCTGTGGACTGTGGTCTGTGGCACTGAGTTGTCAGAGCCCTGTGGTGCTGCTTTGGTCTGCTTGGTGTATCCGGTGTTGGTGCTGCTGTGGTTCCCAGCCCCTTCTGCAGGCACCCAAGGGCATCTCAGGGGCTTCCCACTCCTATTGTGGAGGGCTGGGCTGCCTTGTCGCTGTGTCCCCTCATGGCTCTTCCTCTGTGTTCACACTCTGGAATCTCATCCTCTTCTGGTAAGGACACTAATCCTATTGGATTAGGACCTCACCCGTCTGACCTTATTTAACCTTCATTACCTCCTAAAGGCCCTATCTCCAAATAAGTCACATTGGGAATTGGGGCTTCAACATATTAATTTGGGGGGTGGGGAGACACAATTCAGCCCATAACAGAGGACCATGATCTCCAGAGAATGCCTGGGATCCCCTGAGTCCCGGGAAGGGTCCAGTGTGGCCCTTTCTTGCTTTAGCTTCTTCCCACTTCCCTCATTACCTCTGAGAGTGTCTGGTCCAGGCCTCTCATTTCACTGGTGGAGAACGAGGCTCAGAGAGGGCCAGTGAGCGGTCCCAGGACACACAGAAAGTAAGAAACAGCTCTAGGAGGACAGCAGGGCCTCCTGACACTGGCCTGGGACTTTCCCTGATGCCAGTGTTCAGGACTGCCAGGCTGTCGGGCAGTTGGTACTGGGCCATGTGGCCTCGGGGACGTGTCAGTGCTGAGAGGGCCTCTGTGCCAAGTGGCTGCTTTTGTCTCAAGTCTGGCTTTTATTTGTCTCTTGGTGATTTCAGTTTCAGGAGCTTTTTTGTCTGTGTTTTTATTCTCTCCTCTTTTGTTGTGCTTTCTCTCTGGATAATCCAGAGAGAGGCTTGCAGGCAGCTAACTACAAACGTGTACGATCAAATGAAATGCAATAAAATATAATTGAATGTATTTCTTTCATGTGTGAGCAGCGGATTAATCTCCCTGGCACATCCGATGCCTTTTTGCTCCCTCTGCTTTTTCTCTGTTTTCTTTCCTTCCCCACAATCTCCGGGGTTTGAATGGCCCTGTGGCCTCTGTCATTGCAGATACACAGATGATCCTGACTTCACAGCCTGAGTACTGTGGTCGATAGATGATGCTCCCGGGGCTGAGGAGAGGGCCCAGCCAGCGTCCACAGGGGCCTGGAAGGGCGCCCGCCCCTGGCGGGGAGAGGAGAGGGGTCTCTGCTGATGAGGAGCGTGGAGAGTGTCTGTGGGCAGGACTGGGGGCGTCTCCTGTGGCTGCACCTGTGACTTAGGCAGGGACCCTCCTGGGCAGCCACTCTCGTCCCTGCACACACACTGGGAAAAGGCGGTTTCTTCTCTATTGCTCTGGAACTGAGGCTGGATGTTCGTGATAATGACTTTCAGCCGAAGCAGCCATCATGGGTCCCAGTGAGGGTGGGGTCAGCAGGGACATCCTGGACGTGACCATGAAGTGTGGCCTCAGCTCAGGACCAGAGGGCGAGGCATCAGACGGACGTGAGCAGGAAGGGTTCTACTGCCAGGAAGGGTTACTGCGTGACCTTGGGAGAGTGACCCCACCCCCCTGAGCCTGTTTCCCCATCCATGATATGGGCCTGTGTCAGCACATAGTACAAGGGTTTGTAGGAAGGATTCAATGAAATGGTGCTGGTAAAATTTCAGCATGATGCCTGGTCCACAGAGGGTCCTGAATAGAGGGAAGCTAGTCACATGAATCCATCTACCCGTGTATTCATTGATCCATTCACCCATTCATCCATCTATTTACTCATTCATTCATCAGCCCACCTTGAGAAGTACTATGTGCCTGGCCATGTGCCAAGCATCAGGGAGAGAAGAATCAAACCTCCTGTCACCTGCAGTAGCCTACGGTCTAGTGGTGAGCCTGGCACGAGCTCTGTGGGAGGGGTATAGTATGACTCCTCTTACAAGACTATGCGAGGGGTGTAGGATGACCCCAGGGTCCCTGGTGGAGAGTGAAGGCTCCAGTGCAGTCAGGACCCGGGAGCCAGATTTGGCAAAAGGGTGTGGTCAACAACGCCGTGTCTTACGTCCTTTAAGAATCGCTGAATGAATGAACGAATGAATATACAGTCTCTCTCCAGGCTGGTTGGAGGTGAACAGGCAGGTAAGCAGTGATCAGGTTGGTGGGAGGCAGGCAGGCTGATAGGAGCTGGCAGGTATGATGGGGCGGGGAGCGGGGTTGGTCTAGAACAGGTGGACATGGGGAGAGTTCACTGTCCAGCCCTGAAGATACCCTTCTGCAGGGACAGTCAGGGTGGGGTCTGCAATGCCCTGGACAGCTCCGCTTGGAAAGAAAGGCCCAGCCTGGGCTACACTTGAGCTGGTCTAACAGGGATCATACCATGTTGTAGTCACACAGATTTGGGTTTCAGTTCCATCACTTTCCCTTACCAGCTGTGTGTTTTGCACATCACTTCTCTGAGTCAGTTTTCTCATTTATCAAATAAGACTAATACAAACATCTCACTTCACAGGGTTGAGCAAGAATGCTCATGGAGAGCCAAGTGGGGTAGTAATGACACCTGTTCTCTGAGGGATTGAGACAAAGCACAGTGCGCCCTGATCAGTGCCAGCCATTATTACTGTTGTTATCACGCCTGGAGGAAGAATCCTCATCATCACCATCTCAGCCAACCCTGATGAGCATCATCTTGGCCCAGACTGTGGTGTCGGTGTGATGATCATTCCTGGGATACAGTTGGAGAAGTCAAGGCACAGAGGGGAGAAAGGACATGCCCAATGGCACAGAGCAAGTTAGTAAAGGACCTGGGATTATAACTCGGGCTGTGCTGCTCAGAGCCAGTGCCTTCACCCCCAACTAATGACGCCATGAGAGCAAATGTTCATTGGATGCCTCATATGCTACAATATGTCCACCCAGGAGCTCCGAAGCTCCTGCTTTTCTGTAACCCCGAGCAGCCACCTGGGGAACACCGCCAGCTAAAGGCCTACTGTGCGCTCTCAAATCATCTGTGTGCTCTCACATCTGTGGGATCATTGAACTGGCAGCGCCCCCTGGAGGTAAATCTCATCAGGTCTGCTGCTTTTACAGACAAGAAGCCTGAGGTACAGAGCGATAAGTGACTAATGACAATCCCAGAATCTTTTAAGGGCTTAGGCATTGTTGTGGGAACAAAACAGGATAACACAGGAAATATGTCTGCTGAAGAAATGGCAGCTTTTAAAGGAAAAGAAACCAGCAAATGTGAAGGAGGGGAAACTAAGGCTGAGAATAGACAAATGGCTGGCCTTGAGCCTTAAGCCCTGAGTGGTCAGACCTCTCCACTGTCCCCTTCCCTAGGGCGACTCTGAGGGCAAGAGGGCAGTCACACGAGGGCCTGGACAGGAGCTTCAGCCACCTCCGCCTCCACCTCTCTGTCCACCCACTCCCCTCTCCATCACAGGCAATTTTCCAGTGGAAAATGACTCCCCAGTGTTGCCCCAAACTCTACTCTATTAAGTAGTTATCAGATCTCGCATGGTGGAGTGTATTTTGTTTAATACCTTGATCTCTCTTGTCTTTGAAAAAATGAAATCTGTTAAATTTCTTGAAACTCACTGTCCAAGTAAAGTATTTTTGGGGAGACAGATCTCTTACTCTGATGGAAAAAAATGTATGTAATTTGATGCTCTAGACCAGTCTGCAAAACCTGGGGCTGAACATTTGAAAGCCCTGTGCCCTCAACAGCTTCTCTCTGCTCCTCTCTGCTGCCTCTTTTTCCAGTGCCCACCCCATTCCCACCTTTAAAAAAATAACGCAGCAAAAAATTGCAGCTAGTGGAATGATGACTATTTGGTTCCTCACAGCAATTTTCTAGAGAGAAAATGGCAGAGCACAAAGCCCTGTTGCTCAGTGTCCGTGGGGGAGGGAGAGGGGCTCTGGCTGTCCCAGGCTCAGCAGTCCAGGGGATGGCTGCACAGGGTGGGCGGGGTCTGACACTCCTGACGTCTGTGTGGCAGGACCAAGAGGCAGGGGAACAGCTGGGAGCATGGCGGTGCCTCATTCCCCCAAACAATGGGTTTCTCCAATTCCTGGCCTCCACCCTGCACCTACCCCCCTCCTGCATATGTAACCACATGCCAGAACCTAATCCAGCACTTAGACCCAGTACTTCACAGTTTACCAAGCATTTTCACACACACTGCAATCATTTATTTACTAGAAGCCCGTTGCATGAAGATTCGCGCAATAGGCCTTCCTTCCCCTGGCTGCTGGCACCGGTTTTCCTCCAGCACCCGGGACCCAGGCCTTTGGCCCGGCTGCAGCGGAGAAGCCAAGCCCTGAGGCTAGGCTTCTCCCCTCCGGTCGCAGTGAGGCTTGGCTTCTTCAGTCTTCAGACTTCAGTCTTCACTCTGGCCGGAGCCTTCAGTCTTTGCTCTGTGCCTGCGTATGCAAATTAACCGCCATCTTTGTTGGGTTAATTTGCATAGTCACTCTGATTGGCTGGTGGACATAGCGGAGTGACACCAATTTGCATGTTTCTCTTTTATTAGTGTAGATTAACTGTTCTTTCCTCTGTTCCCCCCTTCCTTCAGATTATTTATACCATGGGAATTAGGAATCATTATGGGCTATGACCTGTGTGACACTTGGGAGCTACGAGGGCCAACAAGACACAACCGTCACCTCCAGGATTCTAGGGCCTGAAGGCAGAGATGGGTGTAGATAAATAGCCAGGACCTCTGTGGTGAGGCCTGGATTCAAGGCCCAGCTCCAACACACCTGAGCTGTGTGGACTTGGATAAGTTTCTAAACATCTCTGAGCTTTAGTATCGTTATCTGTAAAGTGGAGGAGGGGTGGGGATAACAACAGTGCCTCCTTCAGAGGGTTGTTGAAATAGCCAAGTGGCCCAATGCATGTGAAGTGAAGAGCTCAGCATGGTGCCTGGACACAGGGCTGGCTCTATCATTCCAGGCCCCGAGGTGTGCTGGCCTCGATGAGGCTCTAAAAGTCTCCCTTTCTGCTACCACTGCACTTAGAGATGAAGAAACGGAGGCCAAGAGACACTAAATTAAATGTCTGAGAACAAGACAGTGGATGGCTGTGCTAAATTTTGCAGGGCGGATAATGAGAGAATAAAACCGTCTGTGATGAAGGGCTAATTGGGCAGAACATGCCAAGTGCGCCCGGAGCTGGAGGCGCGGGGAGAGAAGTGCAGCCTGGGACGGGGCCACCTCGGCAGGGCCCAGGTATCGCCTTAAAAACAGTGCTCTTTCCCCTTAGTGTGAGCGATGCCTCCTTACAGCGAAGCTTGGCCAGCGCACACATTTATATAAAAGAATATGTAAGTCACTACAGCTCACCTCCCAACGACAGGGGTTTTCCTTCATTTTTTTCTTCTCAGATACAAGTACATTTTCATAACTCATTTCACATCGGCGTGCCTCGCAGGATATTAGGATATGATACAAAAACAAGCAATCCCTCAAAATAACAGCCATTAAAATAGCCTTCTAGCCCTAGCCAGTTTGGCTCAGTGGATAGAGCGTTGGCCTGTGGAACAAAGGATCCTGGGCTCAATTCCGGCCAAGGGCACATATCTTGGTTGCAGGCTTCTCCCTGGCCCGGGCCCTGGTCACGGCTCATGCAGGAGGCAACCAATCGATGTGTTTCTCTCACATTGATATTTCTCTCTCTTTCCCTCTCTCCTCCACTCTCCCTAAAAATCAATGGAAACATATCCTTGGGTGAGGATTAACAACAACAACAACAAACCACACAAAAAAAATAGCCTCCTCTCAGGAGATATTGGGTGAAGCAGTATGAAGTTTTGAGACTAATCCTGATTTTCATGGGGTGAATAATCCTCAGACTTGGAATCCCTTCCTGCTCCATAGGCTCCTGCCCTGGTCCCACCCCATCTCGCCTGGACTCGGGCTCTGCCTCCTGCCTGTCCTGCCTCTGCCCTGGCCCTGCTCCTGTCGCTCTCTGGTGACCCTGTGAGGCTCAGAGAGGAGCTGTCCCTGCTCTGCTTCAGGCCTGTGGCTCCGGCCTCTCTTAGGGACAGTGGCCCTGCCCCAGCCCCACCCCCAGCCCATCCCCCTCATCACTCCCCTCCTGTTCCTGCCTCTCTCTCTCCCTCCCTCTCCTCATTCAAGTCTTTGCCCCCCTGTCACCTGCTCTGACAGCCTCCCTGCCCCCTATTTACAACCCTGACCCCAAGCCCTCCCTGCTTCCTTTTTCTCCTGCTTTCACACTGCCTGTCACCATCAGTACTCGCGGGTCTCCTCGTTCTAGAATCAGGGTCCCTCCCTGTGGCCCAGGACAGCGCCCCCCGAGAGCTCTGAGCGCTGGTTACCTTCCTGGTTACCTTCCGCGTGTAGGTGCTGCCTCGGTGGGTGAGACATTGTCCCCTACTTCACCCTGGGCTGGCTGAGCCCCTCGCCTGGCTCCTCGCTGCAGAGGAGGGGAGGAGGAGAGGAGGGGTGAGGGCGGCAGCCCCAGCCGCTCTGCCGGGTCCGGGGCTGGGCTCCGAGCCTGCCCCACAGGGCTCTCGTGCAGGTGTGACGCGTGGAGAGTTCCAGAAAGGCCATGATTGTCCAGCGGTGTGCGAGGCGACCTTCCCACCGGACCACTGCCGGCATGGGGAGAGATGCCATCTCATGCAATTCCGTTGCATTCACTCCTTTCGCTTCCTGGCTCTGAACTGGTCCACACTGGCGTCGCTCAGGCACCAGGAGACCAGGCCGATGCGCTGACAGCCACGCCCCTGGCCCCCACCCTCCCCCTGCGCTGGTCACCGAGCGTGGGCGGCCTCCATACCTTCCTCCCCTCACCCCCCAGTGCTTTCTCCCTTCCCAGCTCAGGCCCTGACCAGGCTGCGAGGCCCCTGGACCAGGGACCTCTCCCCACCCAGCTTATTTCTCGGCCTAAAGTACGCGGAGGATTTTTTCTTTCCCTTGCAAAGAGCCCTGCCTCAGATACCAAGGAAAAGTGTTTATTTAAAAATTAATTTTTGAAAAGGCACTCTTTCCAGCAATGAGCACCCCCCCAACCCCCCCTCAGAGAGGCCTCATCAAATAAGAGGAAGGAGGCGTTTGCAAACCTACGTGGAAATTAAACCCGCAATCTGGGCACACACTTGTCTGACAAGTGATAATTAACTGCCGACAATATAATTTCAGCTTGGACGCAAACGTGTTTTTCATTAAAAAGTAATCAAAGATCCTTGCGCTGGGAAGTGTGGTCTCCTCGCCGAGCCCCTCTGCCGACAGCTTCAGTTGGCACTGAGGGTCCGCTGCGCCCTGACAGTGGGATCTGGGCCCCAGAAGTGATGCTAGGACTGCCTCTGGGCTTTCGGGGCTCGACGGGCTCCAGGGCGATTCCCAGGAGGGGCTCACCCAGCCCGTTTCTCACTAAGGGCCCGTCCTCTCCTCCTCCCCGAATGCGCCAGGAAGCAGAGCAGGGACTTGGCACTGACTGCAGCTGGGCAGGGGGTATTAGCATCTCTGCAGCCCCTCCATGCCTGGGCCCGGCCGCGGTCCTAGCCCTTCCTTCATTTGACAGAGGAGGAAACTGAGGCTCAAAAAGGTGGAGTCATTTGCTCAAGGTCACACAGCTGGTGAGATGTGAACTCTGACCCCCACCCTACTTCCAACTCCCTTCCTCTAATGAACTCACCTGTTCTGTGCTCCAGTGTCCTCATCTGTAAAATGGGTACAATGCTAGTACTGTCCTTAGGAGGTCGTGTGAGGATGAAATAAGTGGATACAGCTCTTAGAACAGTGCCTGCCACATGGTAAACCCTCAGTACGTGTCAGTGATAATGCTTATTGATTATTATCAATATTTTATTTCTAAAGACTGAATGTTTGTGTCTCCCCCCACAGATTGATATGTTGAAACCCCATCACATCCACAGTGTGGTCCTATTAGGAGATGGGGCATTTGGGAGGTCATTAGGTCATGAGGGTGGAGCCCTCATGATTGGGATTAGTGCCCACATGAGACCCCCCCAGAGAGCTCCCTTCCCCTTTCTGCCCTGTGAGGACAGAGAGAAGATAACCACCTATGAACCAGGATGTGGGCTCTCACCAGACACCCACCTGTCCACACCCTGACAGACTTCTCGGCCTCCAGAACTACGAGAAATACATGTCTGTTGTCTGTGAGCCTCCCAGATGATAGGATTCTGTTCCAGCAGCCCCAAAGGACTAGGACAACGTTATAATATCAACAACATGCTGATATTATCCCGCAAACTTCTTCCCTCCAACCCACAGACCAGTCCTCTGCCCCTTAAATCATCTCTGTGACTTCCGAGCAGGATACATAAAATCAAAACCACAATTAGGCAATACCTTAGTGAAAATACAAAACACCAAGAAAACCAGAAGATTTTTAAAAAGTAGCCAGAAAGATTCCCCTCCCAGGGAAGGATAACCAGGAGCAGACTCCCAGCAGCATCGGAGGCCCCGGAGCCTGGCTCGTATGCTTCGTGCCCAATGAAATGAGCAAAGTAGATTTCAGGACCCAGCTAAGTGATCATTCCAAAGTGAGAGAGAAGGAAATACATTTTCAGGCAAAGACACGCTCGCAGGCTCTTGTTAAAAGAACTAATGAAAAATCACTCAGGAAGGTGGCCACCGAACCGAGGAGGGAGAGGATCACCCCAGGAACAGTGAGCAGAGACACAGGGAAAATCTGGGGTCGGCCCCCTTAAATAAACACAGCCCCACCAGCCAGTCCTCACAGCCACGGCGGGAACAGAAAGGGAGATGGGGCTCCGGTCTGGAAGGCACAGCCTGCAGGCGAAGGGAAGGCCGGGAGCACACTGGAGGTCTGCGTGCTGCTGGAGGCGGGATATTGATTTACTTTAGGCCGTGTGCTTATTATGATCTTAAGGCCAAACAATTATAGAAGAGAACAGAAGATGGAATTTCCAAACCAGCAGAGGGAGAAGAGGGAGTAAACACAGCCCGGTCGATGTGAAGGCCGGCAGAGAATGTGCAGATAGAAACAGAGAGAGAATCAAAAAGCAAAGTAAACAGAAAAACCCTTGCAACTGGAAGCGCCGAGGATGAGGGCAGAATGAAGGCGGATCCCGATCCCGCCTTTCACGTCTGTGTGCGAGTTTGGGCCAATGACGCGTGACATCGCTTCTCCTGCCTCGGTTTCTTCACCTGCGAACTGGAGACAATGGCAGGTTGAGTTCAAGGGTGCTACCAGCGTGCTCCCCCCGGGCTGCCAGGAGGAGCAGTGTCCGGAGGAAGGGGCTGTCGTCCTCCTCACGGTCCCTCTGTGCCGGGCACAGTCCCAGGGGCGTCCCCCACACTGTCTCACCTGCCCCTCACCATGGCCCCGAGAGGCAGGCACTGCTGTCATTGTCACTTTGCTGATCAGGAAACGAGTTCAGAGGTCAGGAGCTTGCCAAGGTCACACTGCTGGGGAAGGGCCGAGCCTGGACACACATCCGAGTCCTCTGACCCTGAAGCTACTTCCTGACTCGATGACTTTGAGCTGCTGACCTCACCTCTCTGGGCCTCAGTCTCCTACTCTGTGCGCTGTGGGTCACAGGGCAGTCGAAGCCTGGGCGGAGAGGAAGCGTGTGAGCCCTCAGCACTTTCCCAGCGCAGGTGACTGGTCAGCAAAGGCTGTTGTCACCTGCACGGCACAGGCAAGGAGCCTGAGGCGGACACAGGCCACACGCTGACCTGTGCTGACCCGCAGGCAGCAGGCCCGGCTGGAGTGTGAGGTCTGGGGAGAGGCCTTGTCTGCCTGGTTTCACTGACTTACATCCAGGGTCGACCTGGGTAATAAGTGAATGAATGAGTGAACGAATGAATGCAGTGAGCTTGGGTCCTACTCCACACGTCCACTTCTCCCGTAAGAATGATCTTCATGCCCAAGGCGCCCCCAGCAGGACACGGGCCAGCCTCACATTAGGACAAACCAGGCCACCTGACCTCCAGCTGAGTTATTTTCTTTCACGCACATCACCAGCTGACACATATGCCTTTGTCCCTGTGATCTGTGTCCCCAGCGCCACGCCAGCCCCAGGGGAGCAGGACTTGGTTCAGCGCTGGATCTCACATAGCAGGTGCTTAGTGAAGCGACATCACTTGATGTTGATGTGACGTCACCTCTCTGAGCCTCAGTTTCCTCCTCTGCACGATGGGCGGATGACGCCCCCTTGCAGCGGTGGTGGGGATGCAACGAGACTCCACCTGCGCTGTCCTCAGTGCCGGGCGAGTGGCCGCCCTTCACCTCCGGGCCAAAAGGGACCATGCGTAGGAAATTGATTTTGTGGACATTGCTGTGTGAGTGTCTTTTTCCTTTTTCCCTTTGATGATAATGCTTTCTGCACCAGGTTTTATTTTATCAGAAAAGTAAGAGCTGATCCAACTGGCTCAAGCGGTCCATCAAGGCCATTCCCAAAGGGACAAAGAGGCAGAAGCCTCTCTCCCGGACAACCTCTGCTCTATCCTTCACCTCGTCAGCAACAGCAGCAGCAGCATTTCTTGGTGCTTGAAATGTTCTAGAAACTGCCATTTTCACTCACAGGCCTTCCTTTGAAGTGGTGGTTCACATCAGGCCTGACCTTTGCCTCTCGGGGGACCTTTGGCAGTGTCTGGGGACATCGTGGTTGTGGCAACGTAGCAGAGATTAGGGGTGAGAGATGTGCTCCCGACATCCAGCCCCAGGAGGTCACGCCTGCTGCTGAGCATCCCACAGGCCCCGGACAGACAATGATCTGGCTCCACGTGTCAGAAGTGCTGAGATTGGGAAATCCTGGTTCGAACCCCCCAAGAACCCTTGGGGGAGAGATGCCCTCTGCCACCTTAGAAATGAGGGACAGGGCTTTGGAAAGTGAAGGGCAACCTGTCCTAGGACCTGGCTGAGCTGAGGCTCAGGTCTGGGTCTGTCTGACCCCGAAGCTCCTTAAACGGCCAGTGTTATGGACTGAGTGTTGGTGGAGGCAGGACACAGGCCAGCCCCTCAGTCATATGTCGGAGCCCTAACCCCCTAACTTCCACCTGAGAACCCAGGGAACTGGGGGTCCTGGTTGCAGGCAGTTGCCAGGGAGGTTAATTTCCTGGCCCCTCTGACCTGCCCCATAAGAAGTCAGCATGGGCTTAGAAAGCTCAATTCCAAGCACAACCAAGTCCCAGGAGCCTTTGCAGTAACCTTTTCCTGGCGTATAACAGTGTGACAGGAAAAGCACACAAGTCACAGCTGGAGAATTTGTGCGGACACGCTGTGTCGGCCCCTGCAGCCCCTCTGTGCCCCTCCGGTCACTG
>NW_005871486.1:829197-853137 GCF_000147115.1 Myotis lucifugus
TTATGATTCATAACAGTAGCAACATTACAGTTATGAAGTAGCAACGAAAATAATTTTATGGTTGGGTCACCATGAGGAACTGTATTTAAAGGGCCAGAAGGTTGAGAACCACTGCTCTAGGATGGCAAGCAAATGGACTCCCGCGTCCGCGCTCTCACGCGTGTGGCTTCCTTTGAGTGCCACTGCGTGCCTGAGATGTACCCACGCTGCTGCATTCCAGGGGACGTTGTTTGTTCTGATCGAGGGCTGATGTCTCCGGTGTGAATATGCAACCATTTATTTATCCACCAGCCCTAGAGGGGGCGAGGCTACTTTCCTGTTCAGCTGTTGAGAATAATGTTACAAACATCCTTCCGTGCATCCTCGTGGGGCTTAGACCCAGGAGTGGAGAAATTGAGGTACGAGGGTTGAGATTACAATGGGCTCACAGTGACACGGTGGCTGTGGCAGAGCCGGACCCCCACCCAGGAGGCCGAGCACAGTGTCCCCGTGACCCTCAGCCCCCCTGGGGTCTGCTACATGCGGGCCTCATTCCTTGGCGGTTCTTCTCACCAAGATCAAAAGCTAAGGGGCGTGAAACCGCTTTCCATGGCTGGAGGCTCATTTGCCAGGGGCAGCCTTTTAGTTTGTTTTCTTCTTAGAATTACCTCAATGCTTAAAAAGCACATTATACAAACCTAATGCGGCTGTCAGTTTCACACCAAAAGAAAACACAGTGATCTGGCCCCTGCTTGAATATAGCATTGCAGTGAGTAAAAAGACCCATCAAACGAATGTATTACAAAAAGCAAGGGCTTGATTTGGGAAAATTCAAGCTACCACACACATATTTTGCCTCCCAACCTTTTACATACTATATATTTTTAACCAAGAAAAAGGAATCGTTTTTAAAGGTTACCTTCCCCTTAAATATCTGAATGCCTGTAATTTACGCTTGTGTCGAACATGTGCCATGCTAGCATTTCATTACTTATATAATCCTGCCCTCTGGTCTTCCTTCAATGCGAGAGGCTTTCTCCCTGCATTTTGTCCATGTGGCCTGAGGGTTTGTCTTTTCAGTTCCCCGGAGAGAATGAATTCAGGTGAGGACAGGCATGGGAGGGATTTCATTTAGGATTTCTCAAACCTTCCATGATCTGATCATCACAGTGCCATCTCCTGAGGGCCTACTGTGTGCTCGGTGCTGTGGTGGTGTTTTTTAAACCCCTCATCTCCAGCCCTCATGATTTTATTCTGATTAGACCCACCACCCACATCCCTGATTATTCGGCTCAACAGTCTCCGGACTCCGCTCTGGCCCCCGTGGTCTCTTCTCCCTTGAGCACCAGGAGAGAGGCTTTAAAAACGCCGGTGCAACCACATCTCTCCTCTGTTCACACCTGCCATGGCTCCCATCTTCCTCAGGGTGGAACCAGAGTCCTTAGGACCCCCAGGACCCTGTGACCTCTCCTCCCCTGACACCTCCCCACTCTGGCTCAGATACTCCTTGCTGACCCTCCAGTGCACCAGGCACGCTCTCCCCTCCCCCTTCTGCACGATGGTTCCCAGGCCTGGGGCCCTCTCCCCTGTCCACTCACGGCTCACAGCCTTACTATTATGTCCATCGGTCTGTGCTCACATGAGTCCTTCCCGGTAAGGCCCACCCGTATAAAATTGCACCCAACTCCCTGAACCCACTTCTCACCCCTCCTTCCTGACTAATTTATCTGCTCGTCATTTACCATTATATGATGTCTTTTATATACTTTATTTATTTACCTACTAGTATATAGGTAGTGATTTTGGTCTTTTTTTGTTCACTGCTAAATACCAAGCTCCTGGGACATTGATTAAGACATAAATACATATTGTATGAATGAACAAAAGATTTATATTTGCTGTGTGTGGCATCAGGGAATACAGACAAGAACCAAGTACAGATAAATAATAACACATAATCTCTGACAGTGAAAGGAGCTAGGAAGAAAGTGACTGTGTGGCTATTTTAGGACGGGGCCCAGGAAAGCCTCCTGGGGGAGGAGGCATTTGAGCTGAGGCCGGGATTTGACAGACCAGGAAGGGGATGACTTGCCCAAGGCTGTGTAGGTGGAGAGTTGGGGAGCAGGTGTGGAAGCCCCCGGGGAGGTGTGCCCAGCCCCCAGGGAGCTCTCCTGAACCCCCCAAATGGACAGAGTCTGAGACAGTTAATAAATCAGGAAAGTGGAGTAGGGAAGCTGAGACACATAGTTAAAAGGCCAAGCAGTTTACAGCCATCTAGTAAATCGCAAAATCCTCTCTTCCCTAACCAAGGACACTTCAGAGTAAATGGTTTGCACTTCTCCTCCCCAACTAGAGGGTAAATAGCGTCAATCACCCTGCTCAGAGAGACCGATAACAGAAATCCAATTAGTGCCACTCATGCCAACCAAACCCAAGGATAGATGCAGTCAGGTGAAGGAACCTCATTTGGGTGCATCTGCATAAAGCAGATGAATATTCTATTGAGATCCTCCCCTAAGACCTCCCTTAAAATTCCCATCTTTAGAAAACAGATAAGAACCCTCAAGACAAAGGCCCAGCGTGGGCTCTCTCCGGAGCACGCCCATGCCTTCCTTCCCTCTCAGGCACCCGTCTTTACTTTTCTCTCCTCAACTCTAAGGCTCCCCACGAGACTTGCAACCAGTGGAGCAATAGGCAGTGGCAGTTTGTCCGGGGCTCACCCCCGATCCTGTCTCCAAGGCCCCCTTTTCCTCTGACTTCTCAGTGAGCTCACAGCAGCTCTACCTTGGCTCCCTCTTTTCCTATAATATTTCCAGTGAGCCAAACCCCAGCACGGCCTAGGCCCTCTCTTGTTTTTCCTGCCTCGAGTCCTTCCTTTGTGTCGTTGTCCCAGCTTTAATAAACACCTGGACGCATGTTGTGAAATCTTTCCCGCACAGAGGCAAGAACCCACACACTACCTGCGGCCGGAAGCAGATCTGCTCTGGGCCCAGTTCCCTTTCTGGTGACAAGCCCCGGGTCTTGCAGTGCCTTGTGCTGACCTTGCCCCAGACTTTTGCCCATGATGTTGGGGTCATTACTATGTGGTTCCTCTCCCCACGGGGCTGAGAGTGTCACCCATTGGGATCAACAGGGCCTCCGCCATCCTTGCAGGCCAGGACCAGCCCCAGGGCCTGGGCACAGTAGGGCCCTCTGAGAAGTTCCTTGAATGAATGAAGCGTGTTTCTCTCCGGGCAAGTGAGGGTTTGCTGCAGCCATTAACGCAGAGGGATGTCCAGTGGTAAGAGGTCCTGGAACAGTGAGGTGCAGGGAGGGCAGGGAATTGTCCAAGGTCATTTGGTGAATCTGGGCCAGAGTTGGGACTTGAACCCAGAACTCCTGCTGTGGGTCACTCTTATGGGATGTGGGGAGCTGATATAGGGTTAAGCCTCGGACTGACCTGTGGGCAAAGTCACAAACAAGTCCCAGCTTAGAGGGCACAGTCCTCTTAAGCATAATTAGGCTTGACCTTATGACGCTCCCTAGATCTTACTCGGGAAGCTAATGGGCTGAGGGAAGTGCAACAAGAACAAAAACAAGTGAAACTCACAAGAACAGTGTAAACAAGTGAAACTCACAAGAACTGTGTAACTATGGAAACCACTACCTTGTTTACCTCTTACTATAAAATAAAGGCTCAGCTTGCCTCGGGATCTTTTTCTGTGGCCTCAGCCAGGCACAGGGAAGATCCACGGAGACTAAGGAAAGCTAGAGAGTTCTGAACGCTGTCTCTGTGTAAAACATTCTTCGCTGACTCCGTCCACACCTTTGGGAACCCCTGGACCCCCTGGGGCTGGACCCCAGCAATGGGAGTCCCTGCTGAGCAGGAGGCCTGAGAGCCCTGGTCACTGTAACAGAATCCAGATGACTCAGAGGCAGGACTTGTGCAGCCACTGGTTGCAAATGATATAAAGATGAGGCTCTGCATCTGAAGTTACAGGTTCTCTCAACCCGGAAAGACACGGGGACACGCTTAAACGTGAGCTAGAGAGCTAGACCAACCCCAATTCACGACTTATTTTTCAAATGCGTCGAAGAGCTGAAGTCAAGGAGCAAACAACTAGCCCCAGATCTGTGCAGAGACGGGCACCTGCGAGGAGGAGACGGAGGCACTCCGTCACCTGGGCAGGTGCAATCCAACAGGCAAGAAGAGCTGAGTTGGCGGAGGCCGAGTGAGGCTTTCTGGGCAGCGTGCAGTCCCCTGACTTCGGGGCATCTGCCCCAATTTTCTGGCTTCCTGTGGAACCCCTGAGGATGCTCACAGGAAGGTCAGAGAGAGTCCTGAGCAAGGGTCCACTGTGGCTCAGACACGGGGCAGTTGCAAGAAATCCTGCTCAGACCCCTCTCTCCTGTGCTCCTGTGAAACAAAAGCCTTCATCTAAGTGGAAAATGGAACAAGAACATCTGCTCTTCAGGCAGTGGTGAAAACCCAGCTTGATTGGAGGGAGGAGAAGGAGAATCCCTTTGCGGGGGGGGGGGGGGTGGCGGGAGACGCGAGGGAATACTCACTGGGCAGAACCACACAGCGGGAGGGGGAGAGAACTGAGAAGGCCTCACCCTGAGATGCAGGGAAACAGGGCCCAAGACTGAGGCTTAATCAGAACAGAAAATGCACCCCTAGTATCCCACTACCAAGCTCATGAGCTTTGCATAACTAGTAAGACCAGAATGATGCTGGGGAAGGAGCAGGAGAGGGAGGGGGGGTGGTGTAAAGAGACCCTCTCTGAGGCCCATGCAAAGGGAAAGCCTCAGGCACACTTTCAGACAGGGCTCTGGAAAACCCGTCTCCATCCTAAATACAAGGAGTTTGAAGCCTGTGGTGTATGAGGGTAACCATAGCAACAATAAATCTCAAACCCAGTCCAACCCCTGGCTAGATGAACTCAAATCCCATCACTAACGGCCTAGCAGAAGGAAAGTTGTGCCCATTTCAAGGCATAGAAACAATTTTCCTCAGTCTCTATTGCCTGAGCTAAGAAGTCCAGCTTTTGGCAAAAATATTATGAGACAAATAAGATACAAAGCCATCACCAGAACCCGACTCAGACGTGACACAGGTGATGAAAACACCTGACAAGGACGTTATAATAGCTGTGATTAATATGTGAAAGGACGGCGTGCAAGATCAGATGGGTAATTTCAGCAGAGCCGTGGAAACTGTGAGGAAAAAATCAATGAAAGCGCTTGAAGTGAAAAATGCAGTAACAGATGAAGAACGCCTCTCACAGCAGACTTGGAACAGCTAAGGACAGGTCAGGGAACATGAAGACAGGTCGGTAGAAGTTATTTAAACTGAAACACAAGGACGAGATAGAGAGAGAGAGAGAGAGAGAGAGAGAGAGAGAACAGAATATAACATCCAAGAACAGTGAGACAATATTAACAACCCTACTAGGCATGTGATTAGAATAACAGAAGAGAGAGAATGAAGCAGAAAAGCATTTGAAGAAATAATCACCAAGAATTTCCCCAAACTAATGATAGAAAAAAAGTATATGTCCAAGAAGCTCAGACATGATCAAGTAAAATAAACACCCACCCCCGCACCCCACTCCCTAGGCACCTCATGTTCAAACTGTTGGAGAAGAAAAGGCAGGGGGCCACCTTGGAGACAGACAGAGAAAGAGAGAAAGGAAAGGATATTTTACAGAGAGAAACAGACAAAAGAATCAGACCAGACTTCTCATCAGAACCCATCCAAACCAGAAGATAAGGGAGTGACATTTTTGAAGCATTAAAAGAAAGAAACAAACAAAAAAAACCCCAACAAACTGCCAACCTAGAATGTTATACCAGAGGAAATATGTAGAGGAAATATGTTTCAAAAATGAAAAAGAAATGAAAACTTTCTCAAACACAAATTGAGGAAATTCATTGTCAGCTGATTTACTCTAAGAAGTGTTAAAGGAAATTTTTAAACAGAAAGAATATGATATCAAAGAGAATCTTGGATCTATGCAAAGAAATAGATGCATATGGCAAACCTCAGGAAAACCACTGAACGATAGTAAGAGGTATACATAATAAGTTAATAGATGAGATGAAGTGGAATAATAATAAATGACCAAGTCACTCAGAAGAAAGTAGAAAAAGAGGAAAAAAAGAAACAACAGATTGAACAAATGTGACACTCACGTGTTGAATGAAAAAAGTCAGATGGAGCCATTGTGAAAGCCTTTCCATCTGGAACATTCTCTGAACCTGGGAGCTGCTTCCTTGACTTGGAAGACATCCTAATGTTTCATGAGGCCCTTGATAAAGACACTCTTTATCTTTGACCCTAGGGCCAGGAGACAAGTACTCTGGCTCACTGGCTGGATGTGTCGAGGGGATGGGCACCTTTTCCCTCTTGAGATATGGTGATTCTGTGAATAATAATAAAAGCCACCATTTGTTGAGTATCTCCTTCACTCATTTAACAAATATTTATGGAGTGCCCACTAGGTGCAGGGCATTGGTGCTATAACAGCGAACAGCCCTGGCCAGGTAGCTCAGTTGGTTAGAGCATGGTCCCAATATACCAAGGTTGAGGGTTTGATCCCCAGTCAGGGCAAATACAAGAATCAACCAATGGTCCTGGCCCATTTGGCTCAGTGGATAGAGCATCGGCCTGCAGATAGAAGGATCCCAGGTTCAATTCCGGTCAAGGGCATGTACCTAGGTCAGTGATGGCGAACCTATGAAGGCGTGTCAGAGGTGACACTCGAACTCATTTTTTTTGGTTGATTTTTCTTTGTTAAATGGCATTTAAATATATAAAATAAATATCAAAAATATAAGTCTTTGTTTTACTATGGTTGCAAATATCAAAAAATTTCTATATGTGACACGGCACCAGAGTTAAGTTAGGGTTTTTCAAAATGCTGACACGCCGAGCTCAAAAGGTTCGCCATCACTGCCCTAGGTTGAAGGCTCCCCCCTGGCCTGGGCCCTGGTTGAGGCGCATGCAGCAGGCAACCAATCGATGTGTTTCTCTCACATGGATGTTTCTCTCTGTCTTTCCCTCTCTCTTCCACTCTCTCTAAAATCAATGGAAAAATATCCTCAGGTGAGGATTAAAAAAAAATCAACCAATGAATGCATAGATAAGTGGAACAACAAACTGATGTTTCTCTCTCTCTCAAATCAAAGCTGTTCAGTGACATGGACAGGCCAGCTTGGCTCCCAGCCACATGAACACATCTTGGTGGCCTCTGCCACCCCAGGAGAGCTCCCCTTTCGTGCTCTGGTTCCTGGGCTGCTCACTTGCAGACATTCTTCCCTCCCCTCATCACGCACTGGTCCTTGGCCTTTCCATGTCCTCCGGTTTTGGAGTGTGGGTGGTGGGAGGGGGAGAGGAAACAGACAAGCAGCTGAAGAACAAGTCACAGAGTCAAGTGAGGCTTTTCTGTCTGTTTCTTCCCCTAAAGAAACAACTTCATTCAAGCACAGCCTCTATCTGAGGAAGATGTTGGTTTAGATTCATTTTCTTAATCAACTATTTTAAGGCCAGCATTAATCTATTCATCAGCGGAACTCATCAGGAGCAAACATGCTTCATCAGGAGTTTTCTAACGGAAAATAAATGCCTCATTTAATTAAACATATTAACCTGAGAACAGCATTGATGTCAGACGGACTAATGAATGTCATTACAGGGAATGCGCAGGAGTCCTCAGAGGGACCAGGCAGCCATTAGGACCTCTCTGCGAATGCGATGGGAGTTTGTAGGATGTGGAATCATCAAAGAGAGAGGGAGGGAGGGAAAGAGGCCGAGGCAAAGGGCTGATCCTGGCACCAGGGCCGGCCGGCCGCTGCTCTGAGTGTTGCCCTGATTCATCTGGCATCGCTGATGCTTGAGAAAGGGCGCGTGGCCACCCTCCGTGATGTGATCCACTGTTGACTCCAAGAGGAGAGAAGCTGGGTTTTGCCTCTAAAATGTGAGGAGAGATCAGACTTGGCTGTTAGGAAGCCTGGGTTCTAGTTCTGGCTCTGCCACACAGGAGGCCTGGAGATAATTCTCAGGTTTTCTCCATACATCAGGGGACTCGACCTCACTTCTTCCAATCCTAACGGAGTCAAACACCGTGCTCAGCACTTTCTCGTCTGTGATTTTACTGAGTGCCCACGGAAACAGTTAGCCATATGTTTTTGCCCCGGAAGAGGAAAGCCAAGGCTCAGAGACATGCTCTGCCTGGCTGTGCTAGGCCCTCAGGTCAGGCTGAGGTGGGCAGCGGGCCCTGCCCTGGGGAGAGGACCATCGATGGAGAACTGCATCCACCTTTGTACCCCAGTGTGAAAGGGGAGAGAAAGCTTGAGTGTGGTCAGAAAAGCATGATGCAGATGCTGAGGGGAGACGCGCTATTGAACACGCAGGAGGAAAATTCCCATACAGACAAAAGAAATATCGTTACATACAAAGGGCTTCCATGTGGAAGGCGTGCATGCCCTCGATGTGGCTGAAGGAAGAGGTTTCCATAGTCAAAGCTGCCCGGAGATGGTAGGTGCACAAGTAGCAATTAGATGCTACTTGATGGAGGGCACAATAACAGGACCACCTGTATTTGAATGACAGCTATTGTGTGTGTGTTTTCTTAAACAAACTATTTCACATCTCTCCTTCTCTCCCCCAGTTTCCTCCTTTGTAAAGGCAGGGGAGGGGGGCTACTTTCTACTTCTTTAAGTTATTGTAAGGATTAAGTGAAATAATCTATGCAATACATTACACACCATGCCTGCCTGGGAGCTGATGTTGTGTTTACTATCAATCCTACCTAATAAAAGAATAATATATAAATTAACTGTCACTCCACAACAAAGATGGTGGTGCCCATAGTGGCCGGGGCGGGGGTTGCTGGCATCGTTGCAGGCCAAGCTGAGGGACCCCTGCCCCCCCCCCCCCACATGAATTTCGTGCACCAGGCCTCTAGTGTTTTATGTTTATTGAGTGGATTCTGGCATCAGACGTGAGGCCTTGGACTTCAGCCTACTTCCAAGAACTCAGCATCTTTAGAGAAGACCCCTCTATTAATGATCTTAAAACTAGGGGACTATACCCATTATCAATTTATTGCCTCAGCTACAAGTTTACTTTTCTTTGTCTTGCATTGTGCTACTGAAGCTGAATCCTGTAATTCTCTCTCCTATGCCACATGGTGCAATGTCAGACATTGTCAGTAGGGGGCAATGGAGAGACACGACCAGGCTATAAAAGAGGACGATGGATTGAAAAGTGGAAGGACAGAAACATAATCCATGCAAATAGCAACCACAAGAGAGCAGGGGTGGGTACACTTATATCAGACAAAGTGAACCTTAAATAAAAAAGGTTCCAAGAGACAAAGAACGTTATATATTAATAAAAGGTTAATATAGCAAGAAGATATAAAAATTACAAATATCTAATGACAGACTGTCAAAATACAGCAGGCCCTGAATAACATTGCTTTGTTCAATATCATGTCATTATAATATTGATGAGGGGGGAAAAATGGTCCTGGCCAGGGCCACTGTCTGTGTGGAGTTGGCACATTCCCCCCATGCCTGAATGGGTTTTCTCCAGGTATTCCAGTTTCCTCCCACACCTCAACTATGTTCACATTAGGCTAAGTGGCAGGTGTAAGTTGTCCCAGTGTGTGTGTGTGTGTGTGTGTAATTGCACTTTGTGATGTAATACTGGTGTCCCGTCCAGGGTTGGTTTTGCATTGCACCTTGCGCTGCTGGGACAGGCTCCAGCCACTTGCAATCCTGAACTGGAATAAGCAGGGTGGAAAGTAATTATATTACTTATTTTTTCATCTTTCTTAAATGTATGCATATCTCACATTTCTTTTAATGTTTAATATTAGAAGTGTTTTGGGGTCTTTATTTAGAAGTTCAGTGATATCTTTGTGACCAGAAATATGCCATAGGAACTTAACTCTTGTGTATGTCAATTAACCTCTGGTAAAATTGGTTTTATTATATATCATTTCACGTAAAGTCTCAGTTTCCAAGAACCTATCATGACATTAAGACTTCCTGTATATGAAGCAAAAACTGACAGAATTGAAGGGAGAAACAGTTCTACAATAGTAGTTGGAGACTTTAATACCCCACTCAACAATGGATAGAGCAACCTGACAGGAGCTGAGGAAATAGCTTGATCTAACAGATATAATAGAACACTGCACTCAGCAAACACAACATATACATTCTTCTCAATTGCACATGGGACATTTTCTAGGAGAGACTGTTAGGCCACAAATTAAGTCTCAATAAATTAAAACAGACAGATACCATACAAAGTATCTCCTGCAACCACAACTAGATGAAGTTAGAAATCAATCATAGAAGTAAAAGTGAAAAATTCACAAATGTGTGGAAATTAAACAGTACACTGCTAAACAACAAATGGATCTGAGAAAAATCACCAAGGAAATTAGAATATAGTTACAGGCAAAAGGAAACAAAATCACAATATACCAACATTTATGGGACTTAGTGAAAGTGGTGCTATGGGGAAATTTTATAACTATAAATATTTACATTAAGAAAAAACAAGAAAAATATAAATTAAAAACCTAAATTTTCAACCTAAGGAACTAGAAGAAGAAGAATAAGGTAAGCCAGAGCTAGAAGAAGGAAAGAAATAATAAAGATTAGAACAGAGATAAATGAATGAAGAATAGAAAAACAATAGAGAAAAATAGATGAAAACAAAAGTTGGTTCTTTAAAAAGACCAACAAAACTGACAGTTCTTTAGCTAGGTAGGCTAAGCAAAAAAGAGAAAAGACTCAAATTACTAAAATAAAAATAAAAATGGTGACATCACTACTGATTCTAAAAAATTAAAAAGGTTATAGGAGGTACTATGCATAATAGTATGTCAAAAAGTTAGATAAACTAGATTAAATGGACAGATACCTGGAAACACAAATGTATCAAGACTAAATAATGAAGAAATATAATATCTGAATAGACCTGTAATGAGCAGGAGATGGAAACAGGAATAAAAAAATCCCCAAGAAAGAAGTGTCCTGGAGCTACCTGATGGTTTCTGTGGTGAGGTCTTCCAAACTTTTAAAGAAAAACTAATATTAATCCTCTCAAACTTTTCCAAAAATTAAAGAGGAAGGAGCACTTCCTCAATCATTCTGTGAGGCCAGCATTGCCTTGATATAAAAGCTAGACTATTACCATAAGAAAAGAAAACTACAGACCAATATCCCTAATAAACAATGATGAAAAAAATCCTCAACAAAATATTAGTAAACCAAATTTAGCAGCATATTAAAAGAATTAAACAGCATGAACAAGTGAGATTTATTCATGGAATGCAAAGATAGTTCAAAATATGAAACTTTTTTCTCTTCATTAATAGGATGAAGAAAAACAAACAAATATGAACATCTCAATTTATACAGAAAAAGCACCAGACAAAATTCAACACTATCTCATGACAAAAACACTCAACAAACTAGCAACAGAAGGACACTACTTCAACATAATAAAAGCTACTTATAAAAATCTCACAACAAACACCATATGCAATGGTGGAAGACTGAAAGCTTTTTCTCTAAATCAGGAATAAGACTGACATGCCCACTTTTGCCACTTCTATTAAGCATGATACTAGAAGTTCTAGCCAGAGCACTTAGGCAAGGAAAAGAAATGCAAGGCATCCAAATTGGAAAAAAAGAAGTAATATCAACTCTATTTGCAAATTACTTAATCTTATAGGTAGAAAACCCTAAAGATTTCACACGCAAAAATTGTTAGAACTAATGAATAAATTTAGCAAAGTAGCAGGATACAAAGTCAACGCATAAAAATCAGTTACATTTCTATACACAAACAATGAACAGTCTGAAAAGAAAATTGCAAAAACAATTTCATTTAAAATAGCATTATAAAAAATGAAATACTTAGGAATTATCTTAAGCAAAGAGGTAAAAGACTTATAAAATGGAAACTACAAAAAATTGTTGAAAGAGATGAAAGAAGTCACAAGTAAAAACATATCCCATGTTCATGGATTGAGAGACTTAATATTGTTAAGAGGTCAATACTACCCAAAGTGATCTATAGATTCAATCTAATCCTTATTAAAATCCCAAATGCTTTTTTTTTTCAGAAATAAAAAAAAGCCATTCTAAAATTCTTATGGCACCTTGAGGAATCCTAAATAGACAAAATAATCTTGACAAGGAAACAAGGAAGAACAAAGATAGAGAACTATACTTCCTGATTTTAAAACTTACTACAAAGCTACCATCCTATATAATAAAAGGCTAATATGCAAATCGACCAAATGGCAGAATGACCTGTCGCTATGACATGCACTGACCACCAAGGGGCAGACGCTCAATGCAGGAGCTGTCCCCAGTGGTCAATGTGCCAGAAGCTGGGCTCATGGCTGGTGAGTGCAGTGGTGGTGGTGGGAGCCTCTCCCACCTATGCAGCAGCATTAAGTATGTCAGACTGATAGCTTTATTGAGATATGAAATTTGTGCACCACAGGGAGCAGGCCTAGGCCTTTAGTTGGACATCTCCCAAAGGCTCCCAGACTGTGAGGGGGTGAAGACCGGGCTGAGGTGCCCCACCTCGAGTGCACAAATTTCGTGCACCAGGCCCCTCTCTCTCTCTCTCTCTCTCTCTCTCTCTCTCTCTCTCTCTCTATATATATATATATAGTACTGGCATAAAGACATGCAGATAGATAGATAGATGAAAAGAATAGACTAGAGAGCCCAGAAATAAAACCTCACATATATGGCTAAATGAATTTCAATAAGCCTTGCAAAATCACTCAATGAAGAAAGGAGAATCTTTACAAGAAATGTTGCAGGGAAAACTAGATATCCACATGGAAAATAATGAAGCTGGACCCTTACCTAACATCATAAACAGAAATTAACTCAAAATGGACCAAAGACCTAAATGTAAGACCTAAGACTAAAAGAGAAGAACATGTAGGGGAAGGCTCATAGCACTGGATCTGGCAATGATTTCTTGGATATGACACCAAAGGCATAGATAAAAGAAAAAATGGACAAATTGGATTTTATGAACATGAAAATATTTTGTGCATCAAATGACTTTATCAACAGAGTAAAAAGACAACCCACAAGATGGAAAAATAGTTGCAAATCAGAGATGATAAAGAATTAATATCCAAAATACAGAGAACTTCTAAAATTCAACAACCACACAAAACCCAATTCAACAAAGGGGAAAGGGCTTGAGCAACCGTTTCTCCCAAGAAGACGTACAAATGCCCCGTGACAAATAAAATAATGCTCAACATCACCGATCGTTCGAGGAATTGCAAATCAAAACTACAATGAGATACCACTTCACACCCATTTGGATGACCGCTATAAAAACACACAGACAGAAAATGAAAAGCGTTAGTGAGATTGTGGAGAAACTGGGACCCTGTGCACCATTTGTAGAAATGTAAAAGGGCACAGCGGCTACAGAAAGCAATATGATAGATTGTTATATGATCCAGCAATTTCACTCCTGGGTAGATCCCCCAAAAGAATTGAAATCGGGCTTCAAAGAAATAATTGTGCACTCGTGTTCAAAGCAGCATTATTCACGATATTTAAAACATGGAAGCAGCCCATGGATGCATGAAAGACTAAGCAAAGTGAGGTATATACATACAGTGGAATATCATTCAGCCTTAAAAAGGAAGGACATTCTGACACATGCTACAGCAGGGATGGATCTTGAGGGCATTATGCTAAGTGACATAAGCCAGTCACAAAAAGACAGATACTGTATGATTCCACTTATATGAGTACTTAGAGTAGTCAAATTCATAGAGACAGAAGGTAAAGTGGTGGTTGCCAGGGGCAGGGGGCGGGGGGAGGAATGAGGAGTTATTGTTTAAAGCAGGGGTCCTCAAACTACGGCCCGCAGGCCACATAGTCCGGCCCTCCAACGGTCTGAGGGATAGTGAACTGGCCCCCTGTTTAAAAAGTTTGGGGACCCCTGGTTTAAAGGGTATCCGTTTTACAAGACAAAAAGAACTATGGGGATGAATGGTGGTGATGGCTGCACAATAATATGAAATTATTTAATCCCGCTGCTCTGTACACTTAAATATGGTTAAGATGGTAAATTTTATGTTGTGTGTAGATTATTATAATAAAAAATGGGAAAAAGAGGAAGAGATTTCTCATGCAGGCTCTGATTTTCTCCTTTTCTTGCTCCTGTGGCAGGCCTGCCGGTGGCATGAGAGTGGCCCTGTGACTCTCACCTTCCTGTGGGTTTTGCTGTCACCCAGTGAGGAGCTTCCGACTTACTGGCTTTGGCTCACTGGCTATGGACCATTTCCAGCCCATGGTACCCCAGTGAGCTTCCCCTTTATCCATCGGGCCTCAGTTAGACCATTTCCAGCGATGTTTGAATCTTGAACAATGTGGTCCTCTCCCACGATGGTTCCTTCCTTGAGCATTCTTCTTTGGCCCTAGAGGTAATGGTAGCTATTCCCTACATCTTATATGTCTGGATTCTTCAATCTTACTTTACTCCTTTTAGTAGTCAACCATCTTTGACTAGTTAATAATTCTTTGCATTGAATTTCCTCAGTTCAAATGACTTTTGTGATTTCTGTCTTCTGAATGGACCCCAGTTTGTGGTATTTGCCCATCTCTGTGGTGTAAATATTGCCACAGGGTTAGTTTCAAGCGACCAATGCTGTGTCCTTAATCACAAACTTTGGAAGAGACGTGGAGTAACACACGATCACACAGCATCTCCACCATACAGCTACAATGTGAGTAATCGCAAAAACATACACAGTAGTAAAATATTACAAAGTAAGTAGGATGTGAGGCGTTTTGAATGTTTATTGCCTTGGCTTTTAATGTAATTTTCTCATTGAAAGATTACATACATGAAATCTTAATTGTAGCCTGTGTAACGACTGACTGACAGAATCCCTGAAAATGTAACATGGGCTCCAGGAGCTGGACTGCACTGGCTCCAACACACTGCGGTCCCCACCCCCCCCCCCCCCCGACATCCCTGGCTCTTGATCCTGCAGTTATGAAACAGAAACTTGCCTACCTTCTTGGGCCTGTGAAAAAGCCCAGTTCGGAGGCCAGGCATTGGGTCCTCACCGCACTGATCACACTAATATAGGACTTGACACTCAATTTATTTTTCAATTCCATTATCATCGGACATGACTACATTTCCGGTTAAATACCGGTTTACCAGGCTGAATTATTCAGAGGGTGGGTGGGCGGAGAGCATCCCCCGAGGCTTTATCTGAGCAACAGTGAGCACTTTGGTCCTCACCGAGGCCACGGCAGGAGGACACTGGGCTCCCGGGGCCTCTCGGGAAACCCCGCTTGGAACTTCACTGGTGGTTGCCTGACCCCTTTGCCCACTAGTAGCTTCTGGTGATGGGGACACAGGAATCACTCTCTCCTCTTCCCATCCTCCCTCCCAGCGTTCTTACCTGCCTCCAGAAAGGTCTCTAATGGATCGGGATCGCCTGCCCTGCTACTGGGTCCAGAGGAGTGATGAGGTGGCATTTTAGTGTCTTCCCGCCTTACTGCCCAAGCATGTGGAGAGCAATTGATATTCATGTCGAAGGGGGTGGAGGAACAAGCAGGCTGTTCACTATCATATTCACCGCCTTTGGGAGCAGATACACCTTCAGCGTGAGATCTCAGAGCCACCACAGTCTGCTACCCAAGGCTGGTTTGTTGGCTGATGAATTCTCAATCATCACCTTTGGACTCCCAAATGAACTTGAACTTCACTCCTGAGGACTCCGAAAGCCTGGTGTGAATGCCACCCCAGGGCTCTCTGCAGAGCAGCCCAGTCAGAGATTCCATCTCCTTCTGGTCTTAGTCTAACAGCACCTTCTCTAACCACTGGCCGCTCAGAGCTTGTTAATGGATCTAATTTGTTGGAATTGATCCTCTTATACAGAATATACTTGGGAGAAATAAAATAACCATCAAAGAGCCTTAAATGAATTACTCTCATCAAAAGAAGAATAACAATCCACTTGAGGCATGAACTACAAGGGAAGTAAAGGTCTGCTGTGCATTGTGCATTGATTGGGAGGGCGAGGAGAGGGACTCGGAGCGCGGCTGAACTCATCTTGGGTCATTTTCTCTGCTGTGGGAGGCAGCGTGTTTCTGTTCCATTCCCCACCTCAGCCTGGATCAGAGAGATGCCCCGATGTCCAGCAGTGTCCCTGCTGCTCGTCTGTGTAGGCCAGGCGGTGCCCAGACCGGGCTGGAGCTGGCTACGTCAAAAGGGCACCACCACAAACAGCCAAACCACCCTTAACCCTGAGAAGTTTTTATGAGCTCATGAATTCCTTTTACGCTTAACGTAGGTTGGGTTGAATTTTCTGACCTGCAACAGAAAGCAATACAATAGTAATGTAACATATAATGGAAAAGAATCAAAACTGTTACACACACTCATGCATAGAAACTCAAGTAGGAAGGAGGTTGAGGATAAGGAGGCCCATCATTCTTTTGCTTATTTTCTTTCTTCTCCCTGCCAACTGTGCAGACACAGCGGGGTCAGGTCTCAACTGTTTTTATCGTCCTGTGCCATTCCCCACCCCCATCTTGCCCTCGCATCCTAATCCCTTGCCGTAAATCTGACGCTGGCTTCCCACCTCCAACCCCCCCTCGGCCAAAGGAGGTGAGTCAGCACCAGGAACCCACAGTGCTGAGTCAGCAGTGCTCAGGGACACTGCGTGATGCCGGGCCTGGCAGTGAGAGGGCTGCTCGGTCCATTAGAGTCTGGGGATAATGTGCGTCGCCCTTGGAGAGGCCATTATGGGGTGGTTTGTGCAGCTTCCTCTGTGGGAGAGAAGACGATGGAGAGAAGGGGCAGCAGGAGATGAACCTGGCTCACCCCCCGAGGAAGAAGCTGACACAGCAAAGTTTTGTGCTGGTCTCAGCTTGGAGACGTAGACGCTGGAAGGGAGGCAGCCAGGGGGCTCCTCCGTTTCCTGTGATAGGAGCCTCGGTGTAACCTGGCTTCAGCTCAGAAGACATTTACAGGTTTATACAAATAGAGAAACTCAGAAACAGGGTGGTCTCCAGGGGCTCAAATGATGACACCAGGACTTGTTTGCTCTTTCTTCATCTTCTAGCATCTCTCCCTGCCTTATAAGACCACCCTCAGGTCCCCCTTCCTGGTGGTTAGATGGTTTCTATTCAGACTGAAGTCTAGCAGGCAAAGAAAAGTTCTCAATTGATCAAGGTCCATTGGTTCTAGGAGATACACCCCACACCTATACTCGAAAGCACAGAGGGTTAGGATGTGCTGACTGGTTTAGGCTAATCAGAGTGAGTTAACCCCACCCAAGCCACATGGGCTGAGAGTGGAGAAGGGAGACAACTTTATCAGTAAAAGAATGAGATGGAACTGAGGCATAGAAACTCATGAATGTCCTCTAATGAGTGTGGATTGGAGGGAAATAAAAGAAAAACACATTGACAGTAACAAAATAAAGAGGCGGGGGGACACAAATAGTAATGCATTATGGCCGGTCCCATCTTACTTTTTCAGTAGTCTAATGATACTGGAATTACTATTATGCCAGCGATAGAATCCTAGCCTTTTAGAGTTGAAATGATCTTCAAACCCTTGGTCCAACCCCCTTACTTCCACAGACCAGGCAGCAGAGACCCAGAGGGATTAAGCTACTCTCTCCAGGTCACACAGCTCAGGGGAAGAAGTGCCAGGAATCCATCTCCCCCCCATAGACAAAAATTCTACTGGCAGAATCTGTCTGATGTAACATTTTGGAAGTCTGGATTCTATGAGAAGGCTTACAGCTTCCTCCAGGGGAAGCCTTGCCAGTAAATTGTGGTGAATTTCAGCCCTTATCTTGGCAGCGGTGCATGTGTTCCTGGAGCAGCTGGCACACAGCTTGTGGGGGAAAGGGTGGGCAATAAGGACTCTGTCCTCCAAATATTGGGACCTGTACTCTGACCCCTGATTTCTGGTTATGACTGTGGAGGTGCAGACAGAGATGTGAGCCGCACTGTTGTAACTCTTATCACCATGTTGCATCTTCCCCTCCCAACTCATGTCCTTCGCTGAAGGGACTTCCAGGCTTAGTGCATGCTTTCCCTCTTAATTTCCTCTCTCCCGCCCCTTTTGAGACCCAGGCATTTAAGGACTAGGACATTCAAAAGCCATGCATATATAGGGATAACTTAGCAAGTCACTGCATATGTACAAGGAAAGAGGCAGGTTCAGAAAAGACCCGAGAAGACCTTAAGTTTACACCTCAGGCTGACCCCTGGAACAGAGACAGCTTACAACAAACAAACCCACAACAAACAAATACCCAACAAATGCTGGGGAAGGGAGAGAAAAATCTGATTTTTAGAGTTACCATATTATGAGATTCAAATGTTTAGTTTTCAATAACAACAAAATCACAAAGCTTACTAAGAATCAGAAAATTATGGCCCATTCACAGGAAAAACACACACACCATAGATACTGTCCTAGAGAAAGACAAGAAGGCAGATTTACTAGACAAAGACTTTTAAACAACAGTCTTAATGATGGTCAAAAAACTAAAGGCAGATATGGAGAAAGTAAAGAAAATAATGCCTGAATAAAATAGAAATATTGATAAAGAAGTAAAAAACAAAAATAAATGAAAAATGAATTCTGGAGCTTAAGAGTACAATAGTTAAAATAAAAATTTCACTAGAGGGATTCAAAACAAATTTGAGCAGGCAAAAGAAAGAATTAATGAAGGAAATGATAGAGTCTGAGGAAGAGAAGAAAAAAAGATTAAAGAAGAGTGAGCAGACCCTAAGGACCTGTGGGACACCTTCAGGAGAAGCAACATACACATTATAGGAGTATTATTTTAACTTTGATTTATAATTTCATTTTTTGCTTTCTACATGATTTAAGAGACTAGTGCATTATAAAATTATTAGCCTATGTTTTTGGACACATGGTGTGTAAAGATGTAATTTTTTTGACATCAGTGATGAAAGGGAATGGGGATGGAGCAGATTTTTTTTGTATGTTATTGAAGTCAAGCTGGTATAAACTCAAATTAGAGTGTTATAACTTTAGGATGTTAACTGTGGTCCCCATAGTAACCATAAAGAAAGCAGCTACAGATGATACACAAAAGACAATGAGGAAACTTAAAATGTTTCACTACAAAATATCAACTAAACACAAAGGAAGACAGCAATGTAGGAAATGAGGGCAATAGGTTATAAGGCATAGATAATATATACAGCAAGATGACAGAATTAAGTCCCTCTATGTCAGTAATTACTTTAAATGTAAATGAATTAAACTCTCCAATCAAAAGACAGATTGGCAGAATGGTTAAGAACACACAACCCAACTGTATGCTATTTACAAGAAACTGCTATCAGATTCAAAAACACAATCTGTTGAAAGTGAAAGGATGGAAAGGTTATTTATTCCATGCAAACAGTAATCAAACGAGAGCAAGGATGGTTTCATGTACATCAGACTGTCACACAGCATGGACTTTAAATCAGGATCACAGAGCTCATTAGCGGGAGACCCGTGTCTTCCCAGAGAGAGCATATCCCAGCAGCATCCGTCTACTCCGAGCTGCTGCCCGACCACAGGAAACTCTTTGGGAAGGGAGCCTCGCTTTCACTCACACCAGGCAGAGCAAACTGCATGGTCCCGAGTCCAGCCTGCCGTGGGTGAGGAACTCTGTTCGCCCCTTTTTAATGTTGTCGTTAAAATATGGAAGGTTTTAGCTACTAGTATGTCTTGAATGAGATGAGAAAGTTGCAACCGGGGATCACCCATGGCCACAGGTTGTACCCTGAGGTGTCAGGAGGGTTAGAATTAGAACCCAGCCATGCCTGCCCCCCCATCCCCTGCCCCTCAAAGTCCCCATCTTGCAGACAGAGGCTGCTCCGAAGGGGAGCTCAGCCCCCAGTAACCACAGGATACAGTGCCCTGAGATGAGGACGGAGCAGCGGGGCCTGCATTTCCCATGGAATAGGGGACAGAGAAAGCCTTTGAGCAGATTCTGTCGCTGCCTGTTCTGAAATTTCTTTAAAAATCAATTATATCGGAGACTGAGGCTGAGCAGGGCGCCATCTCTAATCTGAGCAGCTCCTAAGACACACCCACATTTTAATCCTGAGTGTCTTGCATAAGAGGAAGTGGGGAGATCACCAAGGAAAGGCTTAACATGTTACATGTTCTCTTCTGGGCTGTGAGTTCTTTTTCCCAGAGAGCACATATCACTTCTGTAGTGTATGCGTGTGCATGTGTTACGTACATATATGTGTGCAGATATTAACACTGTGTGTGTGTGTGTGTGTGTCTGTGTGTGTGTGTGTGTGTCCCAGCTTCGGGAGTGCGGGCTGTTCCTGAGAAAGGGATTCCTCAGTTTACAGAAGGACTTGCTGGAGGAAGCCTCTTTGAAGCGCTCTGCTCCCCAGGGGCCTATAGAAAAGGATTTGGGTTTATAAACCTTCACGCTCTGAGGCAACTTTAAACGCGAGGTAGATTCCTGTTTCAGGTTGTATCTAATTTGTCAGCATTTCCCAGGTTGCAGCCATGTGCTGGGCACATGGGATGGACACGTGGGAGAAGAAAGCTGAGGCGGCTGCTCTCCCAGAGGGACCTTTGGGAGGAAAGCGCCCCAGAAGCTGTTGCCGGAGGGATTTCGCAAGTCCCTCTGCATCGTCCATAAACCCGGCCAGAAGCCCAGACATGGAGAGGCGCCTCTGGTCTCCCAGGGCGATGGGGCAGCCGAGGCTCCACTGAGGTCAGAAGGGGGTTATGGTGAAGGGGGAGCGGCCACTCGGCCTCCCCATCACCGCCAATGCAGCGCAGAACCCACAAAAGGAGCCCTGCAATCTATAGTGACAGTCTTGAAGCTATAAGAGAAAGGAATTAGAGGCAGCTTGTGGAAACACGTCCCAGTTACACTTAGACAGGCAGGGGACACACAGGCGTGACGTTCTGAGTCCTCCCCTCCCCCGCCAGCCTGTAGCAGACCTCTGTACAGTCTCCTCCGCAGCCCCAATCTACGACCTGCCTGTGTCCCAGATGTTGGGCGAGGGGCAATCTGAAACCCCTGGATAGGACTGCAGTTATATTGAATTTTTATTTTATTGTCCCTGCCTGAAATGAGTTTCTCTAATGACAAAACCTTTTAAAACAAAATTATATTTCTTTTGAAACGAGAAACCAAGGCACAATAAAAATAAAACATGAAGGTACCAGTACCTACCTCACTGGGTTGTTGTGAGGATTAAATGAGATAGTACAATGCCTGGCACCCGAGGAGCAGTCACGCTGCGGAGGCACCATGGCCTCATGGCGACTGTGGCTGTGGGTGTTGCTGTTGGACACCAAAGGTCTCGGTAGGATTTTTGCTGTGTGGCCTCCACGCCTTGGCTGAATCATCAGGAAGATCAGAGCACAGCGCTCTTCCCAGCCCGAAAGCAGGAAGGTGGGCTGGCAGACCTCTTAACGCCATCTCCAGCTGCTGTATCTCTGCTGTGCTTCTGCTGGGCTGGCAGCTTTGATGTTAACTGTCAGAGGGCCTCGGGATGGTCTGGAGCACTCCATTCCTCTCTCCAAGACTCTGGATCTTCATTCCTCCACGTGCCCAGGAACTACTCAGGCAGCCCTCTTCTTATTCCCATTCTACGGATGAGAAGACTGAGGCTTACAACCCTTGTTCTATTTGCAGCCTAATCCCTCTCCGTGTAGCGGTGGGCTCTCCGCTGCCCTTGACTGTGACATCAAGAGCTCAAGGATTTGCATGGGAAACCAGGATGCTATGGTCCTGGGTAGTTGGAGACCACAGCTCACCCGCATGAGCCATCTTTTTCTGAATCATTGCTGGCAAATCAATATTTGACTGTGTCACCCAGTGTGGTGCTCACTCCCCTCTTCAAGAAGTGACAGAGAAAATCATTAATCTTATAAATTCTAAACAAAAGCTTCAAATAAACTGGAGAGGAGATGTGCACATAGCTCTCGAGGAGTTCATAAATGGGAGGCTGAAGAATTACCTGGGCAGGGGCCTCTGCCGCCGGCTTCCTGGCTCTGCTGTTGGTTATCTGGAGCAAGATGCCCATTTGTCTTGTTTACTGCCACTGGAGTTCAAGAAAGTGTTAGCTAAATACCACCTCCCCTCCCTTCCCGACATAATGGATTTATTTGGTGAGACCCAGATCCTGCCGTGCGGTAAGAGGACTTGGTCCCTGAGCCTGCCTGCCCGGAGGGTCTCTCATGAGTGTTATGGGTGGGTGTCTGGACAGAGAACTGTTCATAGCCATCATCCCATTAGTGATGCCAATTTCCCTGCCTTCCCCTTCTGCCTGCGCCGTGCATGGATGTGCCCAGTTCAAGGTAATGGGAGTGAGATGAGGCTGAGAATGAGTCAGGAATTTGGGAAGGATGTTCCCGCCTACACAGGGATGGAGGCAAGGGGTACCTGGCCAGCAGGGCCATTTTTTCTCTGCCCAGCTTTAACCTCCTCCTCACGGCATATTCTGTCGTAGGCAGAGCCCCAAAAGAAACTGGCTGCAACCCACAAAGCCATCGATCCCAAGGTGTCCATTTTTGAACAAATTGTCCCAGATACCCTGACACTCTAGGCGCAGCGGTTCTCAACCTGTGGGTCGCGACCCCTTTGGGGGTCGAACGACCCTTTCACAGGGGTCGCCTAAGACCATCGGAAAACACACATATAATTACATATTTTTTTGTGATTAATCACTATGCTTTAATTATGTTCAATTTGTAACAATGAAATTGGGGGTCACCACAACATGAGGAACTGTATTAAAGGGTCGTGGCATTAGGAAGGTTGAGAACCACTGCTCTAGGACCTAAGTTGCATATCAAAATTAGGTGGCTTTTCTTCCAGATGCAGGCTTTTCTGAGCAAGTTCAGCTTTCCTGAAAATCATCCACGTGCCTGGTTCTGAGTACTATTGAGAATCAGATCATAAGACCCGATGTAACAGAGGCTCATGCACGACAATTCATTATACTCCCTCACCTAACAGTTCTGGCCTGTCTCTCGAGGACTCACGAGGTGTCTCCATAGTCTTGGGGACTCGGACTACTTTCATCTTTTGCTCATTGTTCCTAATTTGTTGGCCCCAATAATTTTGTGAAATGTTTCAAGTCCACGTTTCCTCCAGCGGGAAGGCAGAACGAGAGAATTTAGTTATCAGAACCCACTCTGTGCCAGGCACCCTGCCAGGGGCTGGGGCTCAGCAGAGAGTTAAAGAGATGTGTTCCTTTCTTCTTGGAATGTAGACGACAGCAGGAGAAAACCACACAAATAGCATCAAGTTGCAGCTATGATTTCCACTTCTGGCCAACACGGAGTAATAGGGACTGGATTTAACCTCAAAACAATTAAAAAACTGGCTAAAATATATGAAACAGCAATTTTTCAGGGGTCAAGTAAAAAAAGACACAATGATCCCTGAAAGATGGGAAATGAAAAGACTGGTCCCATGAATATTTCAAGGTTGTCTGTCTAAAAAAGTCCTTCTCTTCCCCCCCTCCTCCCCCTCTTCCTCTTTCTCCTTTTTCTCCTTCTCCTTCTCCTTCTCCTTCTCCTTCTGCTTCTCCTTCTCCTTCTCCTCCTCCTCCTCCTCCTCCTCCTCCTCCTCCTCCTCCTCCTCCTCCTCCTTAAAAGAAATATTCTTGTAGAGTTTAGAATTTTAGGCTAAGAGCGTTTTTCCCTCACAGCATTTTAAGATGTCTCTCCAGAGTTTTCTCACTTCAATTGTTTCTGAGGAGAAATCTGCTGTCATCCTTATTTTTGTTTCTCTGCAAATAAAGTGTCTTTATTTTCTCCTCTGGTCGCTTTAAGGTTTTATCACTGACTATGAGCACTTTGCTTACGATGTGACTTATTTTTGTGTGCTTGGGTTTGTTGAGCTTCTTGTA
>NW_005871487.1:0-17099 GCF_000147115.1 Myotis lucifugus
AACAAAAGTTTTACCAGGTACTTTCAGAACAGGCTCTGAATTTTGTCAAGCCCCTTTTTAGTGTCTTTGAAGATGATTATGAGATATTTCCCTTAGATTTATTAATATGAATAATGTTTCTATTTTTTTAATATTAAAACTAGTGTGGAACATATGGGGCTATGCTGTACTATTCTTGAATAAGCTTCTATATTTTTTATTCATGCATTATTTCAGATCATTGTTTTGATATTTATAAATTAATATCAGCTTATTTATTGCCTTTTTGTAGAAGCTTCATTATTTCCAATGTTTCCCACACTTCCCTCAAATAATTTATGAGATATTTTTTCTTTTATATATACTCTGAGACAATAATGCTCTGAGACAATGTTACTTTTTAATAAAGTAACATTAAATTAACTATTCTCTGTCTTGCTGAATTCTTTTATGAAAGTTCCCGAGTCTATGGCATTGGGAGAGGAGAATTTTTCCAGTTTTTGTATCTTCTATGAAAATTAGAATTGTTTTGATAATTTTTTTCTAGTAAGTTATTACATTGAGTTTTAAATATTGTTTTTTATAGTTTCATAATGTACATATTTTATATATCTTCTTTTACTACATACCTTTCTTTACATTTTGTTATTTTTTAATTTATTTTTTTATTATAATGTGTCAATATTTTTTTAAAGAATCGACTTTTTATTTTATTCTGGTAAATTTTTCTTGACCTAATTAAATTCTTTTTATCTTAATTATTTATCTTGTTTTGTTTTGGTTCAAATTATGACTGTTTTTCTATTTTTAGAGAAGATATTTGCTATATTTTACTTCATTTTTAAAAATAATTAAGTTTATAAATTTCCCTCTGAGGACCCTGCTATCTCTGTTGATTCCATAGGCTTGTATATGTTCAGGTTTTATTATAATTGACAGCAATGATTCTAAATATTTCTTTTAAGGACACACTGTGTTTGATAATACATTTTTGGACAAACACTCTGAAAAGTTTTAGTCTTTGCTCTAGTATTTATCTAAATAATTTTAGTGGAATAATCCCTTAGTAAATAATGTAATTTTGACTTAAACTCTTCCTAGCAAAATATTTTGTTTTCTATAGAATTTCCATAATTTATTTGAATTGCAAGTTTAAAATATATTTTATTTTTTAAATTAATTTATTGAGGTGATATTGATTAATAAAATTATATAGGTTTCAGTTGTACAAATCTATAACACATTGTTTGTATGTTGTAGAGTGTTCACCACCCCCAGTCAAGTCTCCATCTATGACCATTTATCCCCCCTTTACACTCTTTTAACTTTCCTACCCCCTTTGTCCTCTGGTAATCACCATACTGTTGTCTGTATCTCAGGTGTTTTTGTTTGTTTGTTTGTTTTGTTTTTACTTAATCCCTTCAGTTCTTTCACCCAGTTCCCTAACACCCCTTCCCTCTGACAGCTCTCAGTATGTTCTCTGTATCTATGAATCTGTTTCTATTTTGTTTATTAGTTTATTTTATTCATTAGATTCCACGTATAAGTGAAATTATATCGTATTTCTATCTCTGACTGGCTTATTTCACTTAGCATAATACTCTAGGTCCTTTCATGATGTTGCAAAGGGTAAGAGTTCCTTCTTTTTTTATGGCTGAGTGGGATTCCATTGTGTAAATGTACGATTTTTTTATCCACTCATCTGCTGATGGGCATTTGGGCTGCTACCAAATCTTGGCTATTGTAAATAATGCTGCAATGAACATAGGGGTGAATATATTCTTTTCAATTACTGTTTCCTGTTTCTTCCAGAAGTGGAATTGCTGAGTCATAAAATATATTTTCTAACATTACCTCCTCCTGTGGCCTAGACAACTTGATCTTTCTACATCTCAGGTTTCTCATCTGCTAAATGGAAATGCTAACAGTAACTATCATGTTGGTTAATGAGATGAAACATAGTCACGTACACATACAAATATGTACATGTGTTCTCTTTATTTCTCCCTACATTCCACCCATTCATCTATGTGTCTATCTATTTAATTTCAAAAATGTCTGGAATTTAGCATTCACTTGCTAAATGGCCCCAGTTAATGCTACTGCTACTATCATCATTAACAGCATCATTAGTGTACTGTATGTTGATTAAAATGTTGTGGCTAATGCTTAGTTTCCTATGCTTTAGCACCTCAATTAAGAAAATGATCAAACTACTTCCGTTAATTTTTACCATGATTTATTTTGTTAAACTGATTTTTCACATTTTCAAAAATTCTCTAGTCATCTGATCATTTGAGTTTCATATATAAATTTTAAGGACTTTTCAATTTTATATTCTTACTAGAGGCCCAATGCACAAAATTTGTGCAAGAGTAGGTCTTCCTTCCCCCAGCTGCCCGCAGCAGCTTCCTTCCAGCACCCGGGACCCTGGACCTGGGACCCAGGCTTCCCTCACAGAGGGAGGCCTCGACAACGGCTGCAGTGTGCAGGTGGGTGGCCTGGGCCTCCCTCTGGGGGGCGATCATGGGGTGATGGCTGGGCCCCTGACCAATCACATCGCACCTGCCTTGGCTGGCCTGGCACCAGTGGGTGTCATAGCGTGGTCCCGGGTGGTCTTCTGGATGGTCATCCTGCTGTTTGGCAGTTCAGTTCATTTGCAATTATGCTTTTATTCTATAGGATTCTTATGAAACAGTGCTGTAAAGAAATACATCACAGTTTCTTTTTCTGAAATTGATGTTTTTAAAATATGAGTAACTTAGCAGTTTTAATCTCCTCCTGCCAAAGCTGTCACAGTCCATGAAATATAGTGTTATAAAATTAACATTCCCCCCAATGTAAACTATTTTGTTTCAAAAGAACTATTTGACTTTGATAATTGTTTCTTGGATTTAAAACTTAATTTCAGATCTGCTGTTACTCAGGTATATGTCAACATATCAAATATTTCTTAAGAGCTTGAGGAAGCTTTCTTATTATAGATGGCTCCCTAGGGGGTGGTTTTATAAAGCATTAAATAGTCTTCAAGAACATGCAATATCACCTAGCTACAAACATTGAGAAGAAGAAAACAACCAAGAAAAATAACTAAAACATTTTATAAGGTAAGAAACTCAGAGGAAAATACATAATCTAAATATGTGACAGATTGAATGTTTGGTTCTATTTGGACTGCCTAACTCTGAAATTTGTTAAAAGGCAATGAAACTTACTAAAGTCTAACATAATAATGGTTCAATTTTTAAATGTCCAGGTATATTTATGCTTTGGGAAATAATTTGGATAGTAATATTCATATCAAAATATTGTGTGGTGTGAATAAAACTGAATATGATTTTTATTATTATTTAATTTTATATTTTGAAATTGGTTTATTAGAATCTAAAGTCTATATTTAGTGAATGTCACATATTCATAATGCAAATATAGATGTTTCAGTGAAAATATTGAGTTTGTAATAAAAATATAGATTAAAAAGGAATGAAAAAAATGACATGATAGTAATAAAAAGTTATATTGCTATTAGACTAAATTACATACTCTGTCATGGAAATTAGACTTTAAAAAAAAAACTTAGGATAACTGGTTAGCCTTCCACTTTTTTTATATAACTTGAGCCATAATGAGATTTAAAATAACGTGGAAACCATTTGTGTTTTTTAAATTTATTATTTATTAATTTTAGATAGAGAAGAAGGAAAGAGAGAGAAATAGAAGCAGAAAGAGAGAGAAAAAACATTGATTTGTTGTCCCACTTATTTATGCATTCATTGGTTGATTCTTGTATGTAGCCTGACTAGGGGATTGAACTCTCACCTTGGCTTGTCAGGATCACAATCTAACCAACTGACCTACCCAGTCAGGGCCTTGTGAATTTTTAAGGTAAACTTGGAAATAATTAATTAATGAGAATTCCTTACACACACACACACACACACACACACACACACATCTAGCTTGAAAATATTAGCTTATAGGATAAAATACATTTACACACAAAAAATATTCTAATTGAAAAACTAGCATTCTCAACCATATGATTACAATTTTTCAATAGTATATTGCTTGTAGGGACAAATCTTGGCATAAGGTAGAGCTCTGACACCTCTGAGACTGAAAGATCCTCCCAGAAATATAATGTGTGATCTCATGATAGTTCTCTAGTCCTAGGAAAATAAAGTTTCCTAATTGACATTTTTAGTGGTATTATATTTTTTAAAAGATATATTTATAATCTGAGGCATGCCCAGAAGAGGTGATCTAGAAGGTAATGTTTGTAATATGAAAAAAAAAAATCATGCCTAGAAATGTTTTAAATCTGGTCTTAATAAATTTCATCAAATAATTTTACATGTGTATCCCTTGTTGGTTTTTCTGTGGTTAGAATGGATTTGATTCCCAGTCAAGGGCAGGTACCTAGGTGGCAGGTTTTGATCCCCAGCTCTGGTGGGGCACATGCAGGAAGCAACTAATCAATGGCTAGCTCTCAAATTAATGTTTCTCTCTCTCCCTCCTCTCTCCCTCTGTTCCATTCTCTCTAAACATTCAATGAAAAATATCCTCAGGTGAAGATTTAAAAAAAGAATATAACATACAAGATGAGTAGACAGAGCAATGATAAATGCAATTCCCAACATTGGTAAATGGAAATTATTATTATTGTCACTATTAATTGTTAGATCATTTAATATTTTATTTTAAACTAGTGGCCTGTTGCACAAATCTTTTCATGCAATAGGCCATCCCTTCCCCTGGCTGCCAGCACCGGTTTTCCTCCGGCACCCAGAACCCAGGCCTTCGCTCCAGCTGGAGCCGCCTTCAAGCCTTTGCTGCTCCTGCCGGAGCCACCTTCAGTTTTTGCTCTGCCGCTTCGCGCTTATGTATGCAAATCAACCGCCATCTTTGTTGGAGGTTAATTTGCATATCTCGCTGATTAGCCAATGGGAGGCTTAGCGAAGGTACAGTCAATTACCATGTTTGTCTATTATTAGATAGGATGGGTCATTATCATTATTTTGACAATGAGAAAACCATCATAGAAGAACAATCACTACTTTACTACATCCTACAGCAAATGAGACACAGAGAAAGACTTAGACACTGATTTTATTACATGTGCTTTTAAAAGTCTTACTTTATTTTGGTTGGTTAGACCACTTGGCATAACTGGAAAAAAACAATCCTATCTAATAATAGACAAACATGGTAATTAACAGTACCTCCAACATGCTTCCCATTGGCTAATTAGGGTGATATGCAAATTAACTGCCAACCAAGATGGCAGCTGGCAGCCAGGAAGCTGAAGCGAACAGGAGGTTTGCTTGCTCCAGTGATGGAGGAAGCCAAGGTTCCCCACCTGCTGCCGCCCAGCTCTGAGCTGCACTCTAAGCAACTATGTTGCAATTATAGAAGGTAAACAAGCCCCAGAAACCTGCTTTCAGCCAGCTGGGCCTCAGAGCTGGAGTTGCAACAATGTTTCAATTATAGAAGCTAAACAAAGCCCAGATACCTGCTTTCAGCAGCCGAGGTCTCAGAGCTGGAGCCGAGCCTCAGAGCTAAAGCCGGCTCTCAGCTCCAGTGACAGCCATAGAAGGTAAATAAATCCCAGAATAAAAAAAAAGAAAAAAAGGAGAGATTGGGAGCTCCAGTCACCCGCCAGCCTGAAAACGGCCCTCAGCCCCTCACCCAGACTGGCCAGGCACCCCAGTGGGGACCCCAACCCTAAAGGGGGTGTGACCAGCTGCAAACAAGCCAGCCTGATGGCTGCCAGTACAGCGGTGGTGGTGGGAGCCTCTCCTGCCCCCTCATCCCCTCATCCAGGTTGGCCAGACACCCAAGCAGGACCCCCACCCTGATCCGGGACACGCTTCAGGGCAAACCAGCTGGCCCCCATCCGTGCACCAGGCCTCTATCCTATATAGTAACAGGGTAATATCCAAACTGACCCTAACAGCAGAAGGACTGGGAATGACTGGTCACTATGACACACACTGACCACCAGGGGGCAGATGCTCAATGCAGAAGCTGCCTTCTGGTGGTCAGGGCGCTCTAACATGGGAGGAGCTCTGCTCAGCCACAAGCCAGGCTGATGGCTGCCAGTACAGCAGTGGTGATGGGAGCCTCTCCTGCCTCCTCAGCAGCGCTAAGGATGTCCGACTGCTTTTTAGGCCTGCTCCCTGCTGGCAAGTGGACATCCCCCGAGGGCTGCCGGGTTGCCTGAGGGATGTCTGATTGCCATCTTAGGCCCAATCCCCGGGGGAGTGGGCCTAAGCCAGCAGGTGGTCATCCCCTGAGGGGTCCCAGACTGCGAGAGGGCACAGGCCGGGCTGAGGGGCCCTCCCTCCCCCCTGAGTGCACAAATTTTTGTGCACTAGGCCTCTAGTTATTATATAATATGAAGAAACTTACTTCAACTAAGGGTAAAGCCAAAAATGATAAGATGTAATCAGTCATATATAATTTCTGGAGACTATGGAAATTTTAGCTTCACCTTTGTACATAAGATTATTTAGACTGTCACAATGCTTTTTGAAAAATTTAAAGAAACTTTGAGTTCAACTTTCCACCCTCCAAATCAAAAATTTGACCAAGTGTAGACTCAAATTTGAAATAAACCTAGATAATAAAATGCAGAAACTAGAGAGGCTTTGAATGATTACTGAGCTACAGTGACTTTTAGAAGACCTATTGATTCTGGATATGTTTTATCTTTTTTGTTGAAAGCTTGAACTATCTATAACAAGAACTTTGAATTTAAGTTCTTGATATAATTTTTCTTGGCTTTCTTATGTAGAAAATAGAGAAGTGTAGCCGTTCACTAGAGGTTTTTTTTCTTTGTGTGAATTAAATAAAATAATTCATTTAAAGCACTATACAGAGTAGCAAAATTATAGTAATCTCTTAGTAATTATAAGGCATTATTTTAATCATTACTTTGTGTCCATTTTTAAAATACAACTTTTTATAATATACATTTTTATTGAAACTAAATTGTTTATCAGTATAAATAAAACACCTTATAATCATGTATGGTAGGCAGAATTTCCAAAATAAACCCTCAAAGTTATATAAACATTTAATCAAAACTTTATATATAAAAGCCTAAGTGACCATTCAGCTATTTGACTGGTAGCTATGACACACACTAACCACCAGGGGGCAGATGCTCAATGCATAGGCATGGAAACATGGAACAGACTGATGAATCTCAGAGGGAAGGGGGGATGGGGGAGGGCAGAAAGAGATTAACCAAAGATCTTATATTTTACTAGAGGCCCAGTGCACGGATTCATGCACCAGTGGGGTCCCTCAGCCTGGCCCGCGGAGATCAGGCTGAAACTGTCAGTCCAACATCCCCTAGGGGTCACGGATTGCAAGAAGGCACAGGCCAGGCCAAGGGACCCCACCGGTGCATGAATCTGTGCACCGGGCCTCTAATATAAATATAATGAGTTACAACTCCTACAATCCTGTGATGCTCCATGGCTTAGTTGACTTTAAGATAAAGCAATGATCCTAGATTATTTAGGTATGCTAAATGTAACCACAAGAATGCCCCAAAGTAGAGAGCATCCTCTGGCTGATATCAGAAGTCAGAAACATCACCCTGGCTGGCTTGGCTCAGTGGATGGAGCTTCAGCCTACAGACTGAAGGGTCCCAGGTTCCATTCCAGTCAAGGGCACATGCTTGGTTGCAAGCTCAATCCCCAGTAGCTTATATATATGCCAAAGGGACCATTATGATTGAACGACTGGAACGACTCGTCACTATGACATGCACTCACCACCAGGGGGCAGACGCTTAATACAGGAGCTGCCCCCTGGTGGTCAGTGTGCTCTCACAGCCAACCTCCCTCAGCCCCATGGCTGGCCAACCTCTCGCGGCACCAACCCTCCCCGCCCCCCGCCACCCAGCCCGGCCCCAATGGGCCTTAATTGGAGGCGGAGCCGTCTGGCCAACCTCCCTCGGTCCCTCCCCACGTCTGGCCCCGAAGGGCTAGCTGGGCTGAGGGACCCCACCTGTGCATGAATTCGTGCACCAGGCCTCTAGTAGCTTAATAAAGATCATGATTGATTAAGAACACCTTATCAACTTTCTTAGAGATGCTACTGATTACTGTCAAAGCAAAAAAAAAAAAAAAAATGAACTGAACAAAGTTAAACAGAAAAGAAATACTTTAAGCCTATAGCAATTTAGGAGAAAGATTGAACTCAATTCCACTAAAACAAAGGATTGTAGAATTTAAAGAGCTGGGGTGGGGAGATTGTAGGCCATCTGTACAGATATTTTATCCAGAGACCAAAACAAGGCAAACAAACAAACTTCTTATAGCTTTCTGACAGGAGGTAATTTTATAATTTGTAGCATAATACCCTCAGAAGTTAGGTTCCTACCCTCCCACAGAGACTGGAAGATATGGCTCTTCAGTTTGGTCAAGCTGAAGGGAACATTGATCACTGCTATCACTTTTGACCCACTCTTTTTTTTTTCAAAATACTTAATATCGCATAGAATATGTGTAAACCTATACACAAGTAATTCAGTTTTTCATGGTCAAATCAGGCAGATAAAATACATTTTTACAATAGACAAATAATAGCAAACCATGTTTACACATTTTTTTAAAAAACTAATATGGAATTTGTAATTTCTCTATAAAGGCTTTCTTTACACAAAAGTATGATAAAATAGTAAAAAAAATACACAAAAGTTTGGTTCTTCTAGTAAGTTTTTTTTCTGGGATAGCTTTGTCTTGCTTTTGGTCTGTTCAATACTTAAAAATAATATCTGGAATATTCCTCTACGGATTCTATACATAAGACTACACAATAACCCGAGATTCATTGACCCTCGCTCTTTCCATTATCAATCAAATGTTATGAATGTTAGTTTCAGATACTTCAGGGACTACTATTTTTTGCTTACTTTTACTAGAGTTTAGTTAAACATAAGCACCTTAACACCTAGAAAGTCATAAAGAACTGGATGAGAGGAGAAAATATAATCAAATGCAAACAACATATCGAGAGTTTTACTTCAGGTATGATGACCTCTAGAGAGACCTAATTAAAATTTAAAGAATTGTCTTGCCTTAATCAAAATTATGTAATCACTTATTCCTTTGCAATAATATTCCATAACTAATACTCTGAGTTCCAGACAAAGGGCAAACAGTTTTGATTTTAAGTCTCAGTGTATCCTCTTATGAGCTAAAATTAAGTCATTTAGACCTGTTTAGACCTTAGATTCTTTGTTTGTAAAAATAATAATAATAATAATACTATGTTTATCTTAATGATTGAATGTGATAGTGTTTTCAATTGCATAGGGTAGTGCAAGCACATATTAAGTGTTAATTGTCATTATTTGAAAACCTTAAGAGCGTGGCTTTAATAAACAATCATAAAGTAATCATAGACTTTAATCCAAAGCAGACATCCTCTTTACAACTACCCCAGCTGGTATCCCACTCCTGCCATCTTTTCCCAGCCTCTGCCAAATCATCTGTAGGACAATAATGTCCAGTATCTCCCAAGATTACTTTAGTTTCCAAAAATTCTTAAAATTTGCCTGCTTGTTAAAGTTACTAGTTCCATTTCTTGCTCTAACTCAATAAAAAATAGACAGAACCTAGGTTAGTTTAAAAAATTGCATTGACAAATGCATAATTATAAACATAAGCCTCAAATCTCATAATTTTGAATGAATATGTAAATTTTAAAAATTAAAAAAATCATATCAAACTTTTGGTTGTCACCTCAGTATTTCAGCATAGCATTTCGCCCTGGATTTACCAAGGTAATTGGCCCGTCCTACAATGATGATTGGATGTTGATGAGTCAGGTCCCCAAGCACCAGGGGTTTTATTTTAGAGATATGACAAAAAGTGATGAAAGTCAGCATATTCTAAAGGCAATGTCATTGTTTCCTCCAGTTTAGGAGAGATGCCTTCTGAATCCCAGCAGCCCCAATCCTGTCACTATCCAGCCACCATCTACCTACCACCTTTTCACTTGGACAGTGGAAACACCAGAGTCACCTAAAACTTGGGCTTCTAGGATTTGTTGAAAGACAGCAAGAGAAAAAGCTAATACTCAGACTGAATCCTTGTATACTTTGTGTGTGGAGAAAACTACAAGATTGTTTCTTCCATAGTCATTAAACATTTTTCATAGGCTTCAAATAATGAAGAAACTCATACCGAATGAGAGGTTTAACCTTAGTGACCTTGTCTATGTTTTTCATTTCATCCCATCTTGATAATTCACTGCCTTATTTTTTATTAAATAAACTTGTTAACATTTTCTTAAAAACATAGAACTAGGTCTATTCACGATAATCTCATTAGGTTGAGCTTTGTGTACAATATCATCACCGCCGAAGTCTTTATAGTCACAATTCTTTAAGAATTTTACCCATGTAACTGCACTATCTGGCCCTGCTTTCCTCCTGCCTTCCTTCCTCTTAGAGCAGTTATCCTTGGCCTTCTGTGGTTATGTCTCATGGCTTCCTTTAGTTTCTTCCATGTGTCTGGTACCCTGTTAGGTTTATGCACCCAAAAGATTTCCTTAACAACATGTGATGATTTTGTTAATTCTTGTCTTTTATGTTAAACTTCAATCTTTGAAAATTTGGATTTCATCTCAAGTTTTCATCCATTTTATCTTAAGTGCCTACACAGCCTACACAGTGCGAGGTATGTAAATGAATGTATCTGTCTACATCTAGTCTTTATTCTTCCTTAGGAAGATTAATCACTGTTATAAAATCTGTAAGTTGTATGTTGTATTTAAAACTCATATTTATTGAGGACTAACTATGCCAAACCTGTGTTACTACATGCTTAATCTACTGTTCTTCTTATGCTAGTATTTTAGAAATTAAGCTCTGGAGTCTGGATTTTAATCCTGTTTTCACTGCTTGCAAGCTATTTATCTTTGGGAAAATTACTGTATGACCAAATACATCAGATTTCTCATCTGTAAAACAAAGATAATATTAACTATATCAAATAATTGTTATGAAGCTTAAATAAGTAATACACACAAATTATAATATACACCGATGCACAGTAAGCACCTGAATTTGAGGTGTTTAAATTATTTATTAATAAACCTAACATGATAAATCATAAATATATAAGACTAATCTTGGACTTAATAATTGTACAATTTAGTGAAATAAAAATAAAATATAATAAAAATATATACAAAGGACTATGGAGAACAAAGAAAGGAAAATGTAAGGACCTAGTCTTTCCTGAAAATGTCTCATTTTTGTGGCATTTTATATCCTGCTTTGTAAAGTACCTTTTTAAATTAAAATCTGAATATCTACAGAAAAATATGCAAATGATAACAGTGAATCTCAGGGAATTTTAAAGAAAGGAAATCTTATATGTAACTATCATCCACATCCAGAAATAGAACAGTATTAGGCCTCTAGAAGCTCTTCAAAGGTAACTATGAAGGTGACTTCTATTCCCTTAGATTAGACTTTACTCTTTCTGAACTCAATAGTAATTGGCCAGTATGAACTCTCTTTTTCCTGGGGTTTATTACATTTAAAATTTCATTTGTGACGTTAATTAATATTAATCTATTTGACAATTGTTTGTTCATTCTCATTGATGAATAGCATTGAGTTTTATACTTAATCTACAATGTATTTTCCATTCTGCTGTTGATGAAAACTTGTATTGTTTCCAGTTTGGCTTATTAAATGGATAGTGCTACTAATGAAAGTCTTGTGTTTGTTCATAGAAGGACCATATCTGTGTGTATTTCTGTTTCACATACACACATTCAGATTTAAGAGACCCTAACAAACTCTTCCAAAGTAGTTGTCACAGCGTATGAGAGTCTACATATTCTGATTATCACCAGTACTTGATATGTTTCATATCACTCTTGAACGTCTCCATTTACAAATTTTTCATGAAATTTTGCCTCATGAAATATTTTCTCTTTAACTTGAGATAATATTGACTTTCATCTTCTTTTGGTTGTTTATAGCACAGATGTTAATTTCTCAGAACATAATCATAATTTTAAACAAGGCTTATCATGACCTATAAGGTTGCTGATTATTTTTGAGATACCTTCTTAAATCAACTTCTTCATATTTAAGCATATTAATAAATTACATTATGCTTTACATTCAGATTGAAAAAAATATAATCTGAAATAATTTCAAACATGAGAGAAATATAATTTCTAAGCATCCAGAAATGATTTAGCTGAACCTAAATTTAAAATGACAGTCACATCAGTGAATAATAAAAGCTAGCTGCCAGACTTCTTGATATGCAAGTCATTCACTGAGATATCAAAATGTGGAAAATATAATGCTCTTACCAACATTACTTGTTGAATTAATGCCCAGGTGAGTTCTTCGGAAATAGTGCAGTTGTATCTTAGCAAAAACAAGAAGCAGTAAAGCATCAGACTTATTAGTATCCAATTTGCCACAGTAGCAGCCAAGTGCTTCAATTTCTCCCAGTGGTGATGGGAAGGGAAAAGTAGGGATAGAGAAATTTAAATTAAATTTATAGTGCAGTGCACATTTGGAATTCAATATTGACAGCTCTAATTACACATACCTAACCATCACAAGTTCATTACATGAGAGTAAAAGATTAAAAACTACTCTGCACATTTATTAAAAGTAAATAGCCATTATTTCCTGCTGCAGCTCTCATTTCTCTTCCCCCGATTTAATGCATTTGTGATGGAGATATCTGGGGTTTGGGGAGGAGAGAATTTATTATTTCTTAAACATATGCAGAAACATACAAACATGCAAACATACAATTAAGAAGTCATGTTACATTTAGATATACTATTTGAAACGTGATCAGCATAAGATGTCAAATTCAGTATATCTACCAATGTCTATTTAAATATTCATGAGCTCTTCAGTATATATTTATATTGATGTCATAAGTCCTAAACATGTCTAAATCATAACTGATGATAAAAATTATTAATTACACAGAATCACATTTCGTCATTTTGCTTTTGTCATGAATAGAAAAAAAATCCATCTCCACTTCTACTTATAACACTTCAGACTCAAAGTTAGCATATATTGACATCATTTTATTGTGGGTTCTGCATCCACAGATTCAACCAATTAGAGATAAAAATATTATTTTAGCCTTGGATGGGTGGCTTAATTTGTTGGAGCATCATCCCACACACAACAAAAGGTTTTGGGTTTGATTCCCAGTTGGGGCACATATGGAAGGCAACCGATCGGTGTTTCTCTCTTACATTGATGTCTCTCTCTCTGATTCCCTCACCCTTCCTCTTTCTCCAAAAGTAATAAACATATCCTCAGGCAAGGACTTATATATACGGTACATTGTTGTTGATGCATATCATGTAGTTAGGCCCATGATGGCTTCTTCCATACCAAATATGTGCAGACATTATTCCCTAAACACTATTTGCATGGCATAGGTATTATAAGTAAACTACAGATGATTTAAAGTATTTGAGAGGATGTGTGTTTGGTTTTATGAAAATACTATGATATTTTATGTAAGACACTTGAACATCAATTGCTTTTAGTATGTTCTGGGAGACAGGTCCCAGAACCAATCCCCTACAGATATCTCAGGCCAACTGTATTTATATGTTTACCAATAAATCACAATAAGGTTTCTGCCTAATAGGAGGTGTCTTTGTGAGCTCATTTCAAAGAAGAAAGATAGATACTACTTACCATGATCATGAATGAGGTTTTGGAAAAATACACTAGGCAACTTTTAAAATAACAAAAAGAGCAAATGACTTATTTTCTCCTTAGCACTTACTGCATGCCACTTGGCAGGCATAAAATAATAAAGGGATGTGCAAAATTCCACCATGCTTCCTCAAAAAAGTTCAGCATTTTAAGTTAGGAAAAATATTCAAAAATTTAATTAACATAGAAAATGTCTTGTCAAGTTCTTTTTTTTATTCTTAAGGAAGAAAGAAACTGTTTATGGCAAATATCTCCTTTCCTCATGTAATGGACCCAATTAAACACTTTGGTATATAAGGCACTCAGGGAAACTAACTCTTTCAGATAAGTTTCATACATCACTGGTACAAAGTACTTTACAACTCTTTCAGTTTCCTCAAAGTATAAATTTATTCCCCTCAATATTTATTGGAAAGCCAAGGGAATAATTTAGCATTACAGAAAATTGGCTGTTTCTATATGAACATGAAAACTGTCCAAATTTTACTGTCTCAATCTTTTCTCTAAATTGAAGCATAGTGAAATAGTAGAAGGACATTGATACATGAGTATGCTTGTACACACACATATTCACAGGGAGCAGATGGAAATAAGAAGCTAGATTTTTCAAAGTTGTTTTGCTACTACCAATGACATAAGGATATAGAAAATCTCCACAAACTTGTAAAATCTAAGAACCTTCTAGAAGAGTTTCTACAATGGCTTTGTATATAATATGAATCATTATTTCTAATGGCTGAAGATATGCAAACTTGCAAATAACATATTCTTATGATAGTCATGGTAACATTTTGGTGGCTACACAATGCACCTTAACTATGAAATCAGACCATTGATATGGCAGCGGAGAATGTGACTGAAATTCTTAGCAGAGGATTAGAAGACCTGGGTCTCAGTGCAGTCTGTTAAACCAAACAGGCTTTTGGCCTTTAATCTTTTGTTTCTGCAGTTTACAATAAGTTGAAAACTTTATGTGAGACTGTTTATAAAATGCTTTCTAGCTCTAGAATTCTTGGAATGTACTTAATAAGTACTGAGGACTTTCAATGCTCTCCAGAACTTTGTGCAATGCCATATGGAGGGTATAGAGGAAGTAGAGTCTGCAATCTCTTCCCTTAGGGAGCTAAAAATCCATTTTTTATTATAATAAGTATTTATAATCTCTCTGCCAGACACAGTACTAAGTAGCAGATTTAAAACAGTGAATTCCATAGATTCAGTCTATGTCTCCAGGGATTCCCAGGATAGATGATTATATTCTCACTTATGACCAATGTTGATTAGTGTTATGATAGAGGAAGTTCATGGAGCTTTGGGGACACATATTTCAGGAGGCCTAAGTGGTGTAGAAGGTAGAAGAAGCCTTATAGGAATTGTAACCTTTGACTGAAACCTAAATATTAAATAGGTGTTAGCCCTGCCAAGAGAAGAAAAAAAAGCATTCCAGACAGAAAGGAACCATGTAAACAAACAATAGATGGTAAGAAAAAAGACATTAATCAGTTGAGAAAATAAGGTTAGCACAGTAAGTGCACGGAGTCTGAGATGAAAAGAAACAAAAATAATGCTTTCAAAACAGCAATGGAAAATCTAAGGTGGCATACACTAGGTACTAATTTGGTGAGTACAAGTCCAAATATCAGAGAAGAGTTGGATGTATTTGCTTTCATAGGGAAAGTTGCCACACTCTGTGAAGGAGGCATGGCTTTTGATGAGCCTGTAAAATATGAGTTAAAAAACAAAACAAACAAAAAAACAGGAATTTTTCAGAAGATAAATGTTAAAATACGAAAGAATGATTTTTTCAACATTTTCTGTATTATAAATAATCAGAGTAATTTGTCTGATATTTTAATATTAATTTCTCAGAAAAAAGCAAACCATGAAATCACAGTTTCAGATTTTTAAGAAAGTAAGACACTTGTGGATATTTATGGGGGTGAGCTTGAATGAACAAACAACTTACCTGCCCACAATTCTTTCAAAATGTACAGTGGTTATTTTCCTGATTTGTTTCAAAGATTGTGAAATCACCTACAGTTTCCTTCTGCTTTTAGATCATATATCATTTTATCAAACATACATCTCAACAGAAGTTATATACTCCAGAAAAGTATTATGTACTCCAGGATGTTATAAACAATTATAATTGAGATTGATGGATACTGGAGTAAATGTTTTTATTTTCTTTGAGGATCCACATATCATTTTCCCGTTTTTTTCTGTATTACCTATCAGCACATGAAACATGTTCTTTCTGTAGATCATGGAAAAACATATAAAAATCTGAAACTTTGGGACACAGTATCCCAATAGGTTAAAATAACTTACACTTAAAAATATATATATACGTATGATAAATTATTAATGTCTTTGCAGAAGTAGTAAAAATTCCAAGTTTTCATTCAAATATATTTTGCCTTCAAATCTACATGTTAAAATACTATTTATAGAAACAGTGTATTATTTGATTAATTTAAAACCAAAGAAGTTTTGTTCATTCTCTTCTTTTTTTCTATTTTGTTTAATTAAATGTATTGGGGTAACATTTTTAAATAAGATTATATAGGTTTCAAACACAGATATCAATATTGCATGACCTGCATATTACATTGTGTGCCACTACCTAAAGTCAAATCATCTGCATCACCAGATATTTGGCTCTATTTACCCTTTATTATTCCTCCAACCCCTTACATCTGATAATCATCATACTGTTGTTTGTGTCTATGGGATTCAGTTTTTATATCCTACATACGAATGGAATGATATGGTTCTTAACTTCTTCTGACTGACTTATTTCACTTAGCATAATATTCTTAAGCTACATCCATGTTGTTGCAAAAGAGAGTATCTCATCTTTTCTTAAGGCTGAGTAGTATCCCATAGTACATATGTACCACATTTTCTTTATCCAATCACCCACTGAAGGACCTGTTGTTTGTTTCCATGACTTGGCCACCATGAAGAATGCTGTAATGAACATAGGGGTGCACACATCTTTGTGAATAAATGTGTTTAATTTTTTCAGGTTGATACCCAGAAGAGAAATTTCTGGGTCACATGGTAATCTTCTTAACTTTTTTAGGAACTGCCATACTGTTTTCCATAGTGGCTGTACCAGTTTACATCCCCATTAGCTGTGATTGAGGGTTACTTTTTCTCCACAACCTCTTCAACACTTGCTTTTACTTGTCTTGTTGATAATTGTCATTCTAACAGCTGTGAGGTTGTATCTCATTGTAGTTTTAATTTGCATTTCCCTGGTGAAGTTGAGCATCTTTTCATATTGGCCATTTGTATGTCTTCTTGTGAGAAGTGCCTCTCTCTCTCTCTCTCTCTCTCTCTCTCTCTCTCTCTCTCTATA
>NW_005871487.1:17199-19705 GCF_000147115.1 Myotis lucifugus
TGTATTGATTTTAGTGAGGAAGGGGGAGGGAAAGAGATAGAAACATCAGTGATGAGAGAGAATCATTGATTGGCTACCTCCTGCATTCCCTCACTGGGACTAAGCCTGCAACCTGGGTATGTGCCCTAACTGGGAATCAAACCGTGACCTCCTGATTCATAGGTCAATGCTCAACCACTGAGCCATGTCCATTATCAAATTGGATTGTTTGTATGTTTCCTATTGAGTTGTATGAGTTATTTATCTATTTTGGATATTAACCTATTACTAGAGTTGTTTGCAAATAGCATCTCCCATTTTGTTGGTTGCCTTTTTATTTTGTTGGCAGTTTCTTTTGCTGTGCAGGAGCTTTTAAGCTTGATATAGTTCCACTTATTTATTTTTATTTTTACTTCCCTTGCCTTTGGGTCAAATTCACAAAATCTTCTCTAAGACAAAATCTTCTCTGATGTCAGAAGAATGGCAGTGTGAGAGATCCCCATGATCTCTCTCCTTAAATTTTCAATAATTTGAACAGCTGTAATTCAACAAAAGATTTCCTGCTCAACACAAGGCATGTAGGAGAGATCTGTACATTGAAACGTCTAAAGGTTCTAGTGGAGGTTCAGGGGACATGCTGTGGATGTCTACTGGTCATCATCACTAGTATAGCAAAACAACAAAAGAGGTAACCAAGTTTCCCTCAGCTCACCCACTTCTCTGCATCATGACTACTCTTCCGGTGGCATCTAGATGTGGGGAACAGCACTAAGAATTTACAGATTCAGAGCCATATCACCCACTGTGTTTCCCTGTGCGATTAGTACCCTGAGACCAGGGTGGCCATTAAATAGGTTGAACACACTTTCCCAGGGAGCACAGGGCATCTTCACCACCTTACAAAAATCTGAAAAGCCAGAGATGTTCAAGAGAGCTCAAAAAACTTGTAATTCATCACTACCTCCTGGAGAACATTAGAAAGACTTCTTATCAATCTACTAGAAAAGTGCCACTCAAACATAGATGCCTACACAAAAGGAATCCACTAAATACCTAAATACTATGAATAACCAAGGTGCTGAGGTAGTTCAGAAATAAAAATTAAAAAAACCTTCAGAAAACAAAATTAGAGATATAGAAATATGTGATTTAAATGACAGAGAATTCAAGATTACTATTCAGAAAAAAACTCAACTAGACCCAGGAAAACACAGATAAGCAATTTAATGAGCTCAGAAATCAAATCAATGGACAAAACAACTATTTTACCAGAAAGGTTGAAACTTTAAAAGAGAAGCAAACATAAATTTTTTTTAATATATTTTATTGATTTTTTACAGAGAGGAAGGGAGAGAGATAGAGAGTTAGAAACATCGATGAGAGAGAAACATCGATCAGCTGCCTCCTGCACATCTCCTACTGGGGATGTGCCCGCAACCCAGGTACATGCCCTTGACCGGAATCGAACCTGGGACCTTTCAGTCCGCAGGCGGGCGCTCTATCCACTGAGCCAAACCGGTTTCGGCACAAACATAAATTTTTAAGATGAAAAACTCAGCAAGAGATAAAAATGAACTAGCAAATATAGAAAATAGAACTAACCAGATGGAGGAAATAATTAGTGATACTGAATATAGAAGTCTAGAAATGACACCTAGAGAGGAGACTTGAGCATTAAAATAAATAAATAAATAAATAAATAAATAAATAAATAAATAAATAAATACAAACTAAAAAAAAGTACGAGATCTACTGCATTCCATCAGGAAGAATGATCTACACTAATAAAAGAGAAAAATGGTAATTGGCGTATGACCGCTACCCTTCCCATTAGCTAATCAGCATATCCTTATGCAAATTAACTGTCAGCCAAGATGGTGGCCGGCAGCCAGGCAGCTGGAAGCGAACATGAGGCTTGCTTGCTCCAGTGACTGCAGACTCCAATGTTCCCCGCCTGACTTGCGGGCCTCTGAGCTGGCAGTTTGAAACATTCTAACAAATATAGCAGGCTGGGATCTCAGAGCTGAAGTTATACATTGTTTTGATTATAGAACGGCAAACAAACCAGCAGCGGAAGCCTCAGAGCTAGAGCCAGAGCTAAAGCTGGCCCAGAAAAAAAAAAAAAAGAAAAAAATAAGTGGTTGGGAGCTTCAGTCAAAACCACCAGCCTGAAAGCAGCCCTCAGCCCCTCACCCAGACTGGCCAGGCAACCCAGTGGGGACCCCCACCCTGAAGGGTGTGTGGCCAGCTGCAAACAGCCATCATCTCCTCATCCAGGCTGGCCAGGCACCCCAGTGGGGACCCCCACCCTGATCCAGGACACCCTTCAGGGCAAACCAGCCGGCTCCCAGGCCTCTATCCTATATAGTAAAAGGGTAATATGCCCCCCCACGGGCCTGCGGAGCGAAAGCCTCCTGGCACCAGATTAGCATGACAGAGTGCAGCGCCCAAACCCCCTGATCCCCTGCGGCTCTGTGTGTGACAGGGTGTGGCATCCCAACCCCCTGATCGCCCTGCTCTGTGTGTG
>NW_005871487.1:19938-40257 GCF_000147115.1 Myotis lucifugus
CAACCTCCCCATTGACCCTGCTTGAGTGTGATAGGGGTGGTGCCCCAACCCCCCAATCAGCCCTACCCTGAGCGTGACTGAGGGTGGCATCACAACCTCCCAATCCGCCCTGCTCTGTGCATGACAGGGGGCGGCGCCCCAACTCCCCAATCAGCCCTGCTCTGAGCCCGACCAGGGGCTGCACCTAGGGATTGGGCCTGCCCTCTGCCACCCAGGAGCAGGCCTAAGCCAGCAGGTCGTTATCTCCCGAGGAGTCCCAGACTGCGAGAGGGCACAGGCCGGGCTGAGGGACCCTCCCTTCCCCCCCCCCCCGAATGCACAAATTTTTGTGCACCGGGCCTCTAGTATAAGAATAATAGACATACCAGAAGGAAAAAAGAGGGGGAAAAAGAATGAAGAATCTAGTCATATAAATAGTTGATGAGAACTTCCCATACTTATGGGAAGAGCTAGATCCTCAAATCCAAGAAGCAAACAAAACACCTAATTTACCTCAATCCAACAAATCTCCAAGGCACATTGTTTTAAAACTGTCAAAAATTGATGAAAAAAAGAATTCTTAAGGTAGCAAGGGAAATAAAGAATGTAACCTATAAAGAAAATACTCAAGGGGGTTATTCTACTTGACTAAAAGACAAAACAAAACAAAAAAACCCAAAAAACTTTGAGTTAGATCACCAACAAAATTATAGCATAAACAGGAATAATTTGTGATAACAAAAACATAAAAGAGGAGGAGGTAATGTTATTAACTTGCAAAAAAGGATGAAGATTAGATGAATTAAAAAGAAAAAGTACTACTGTATATATGAAACTTTCTTTTCATAAACCTAATAGTAACCATAAGTACACAAAACTGAGACACATCTCTCTCTCTCTCTCTCTCTCTCTCTCTCTCTATATATATATATATATATATATATATATATATGTGTGTGTGTGTGTGTGTGTGTGTGTGTGTGTATATATATATATATATATATATATATATACATACATATATATACACATATATATGTATATATATAAAAGCCTAAGCAACTGGCTGACTCTTCGACCAGTCGATCAGTAGCTATGACACGCACTGATCACCAGGGGGAAGTTGCTCAACACAGGAGTGGAAACCACAGGCATGGAAACATGGAGTAGACTGATGAATCTCAGGGGGGAGGGCTGGAAGAGCTTAACCATACTAAAGACCTGGTGCAGATTTGTGCACCAGTGGGGTCCCTCGACTTGGCCTGCACCCTCTCACAATCTGGGACTCCTTGGGAGATATTGGAGAGCCAGTTTCAGCCCGATACCCGCAGGCCAGCCTAGGCCACCCCACCAGTGCTTGAATCTGTGAACCAGTCTTCTAGTCCTATATAATAAAAGCCTAATATGCTAAGTGTCTGGTCGCCCAGTTGGCCGTTCAACCAATCAAAGAGTAATATGCAAAAGATATGCTAAGGCCACTCAACTGCTCGCTATGATGTGCACTGACCACCAGGGGGCAGATGCTCCTACTGGTAGGTTAGCTTTCTGCTGGGGTCCGGCTGATTGGGACTGAGCAAGATGGGCTGGACATGCACTGGAGCCCTCCCGTGGTCTGTCCCTGGCTGGCCAACCTCCCATGTCCCTCCCAGGCCCCAATCGTGTACTGGTGGGGTCCCTCGGCCTGGCCTGTGCCTTCTCACAATTCGGGACCCCTCGAGGGATGTTGCAGAGCTGGTTTTGGCCCACCGGCAGAACAACCAGTCACTATGATGCGCACTGACCATCGGGGGCAGATGCTTAATGCAGGAGCTGCCCCATGGTGGTCAGTATGCTCCCACAGGGGGCACGCCACTCAGCCAGAAGCTGGGCTCATGGCTGGTGAGTGCAGTGGCGGTGGTGGGAGCCTCTCCTGCTTCCACAGCAGCACTAAGGATGTCCGACTGACGGCTTAGGCCCGCTCTCCATGGGGAGCGGGCCTACGCCGTCAGTCGGACATCCCCTGATGGCTCCCAGACTGTGAGAGGGCGCAGGCCGGGTTAAGGAACCCACCCCCTGAGTGCATGAATTTCATGCACCAGGCCTCTAGTAATATAATAAAAAAGGAAACAAAGAGAAAAAAGATCAAATGCCAGCAAACAAATACAAGGACAGAAACACAAAGGAAAAGAATCCATGGTGGCATAGAGATATCAGAAAACAAAAGATAAAGTGGCTATAGGAAATCCTCATACACCAATAATTACCTTAAATGTAAATGGGCTGAATTCACCAATAAAAATGCACAGAGTAGCAGACTGGATAGAAAACAAGCAAACAAAAAACAACTATATGCTATTTTCAGGACACATATCTAAGCTGCAAAGACTAAAACACATTAAAAGTGAAAGGGTCGCCGAAGCCGGTTTGGCTCAGTAGATGGAGCGTCGGCCTGCGGACTGGAAGGTCCCAGGTTCGATTCTGGTCAAGGGCATGTACCTGGGTTGCGGGCACATCCCCAGTAGGGGATGTGCAGGAGGCGGCTGATCGATGTTTCTCATCGATGTTTCTGACTCTCTATCTCTCTCCCTTCCTCTCTGTAAAAAATCAAAAAATATATTTTTTTAAAAAGTGAAAGGGTGGGACTTCCCTTGTGGTTGATCCAACTGTGTCTAGTTTCCCTACAGTCTGACTGGAGGTTCTACCCCACCAACCTGTCTCACACAAGCATCTGCACTCTACGTGGCAGTACTATGAACAAATGGCCACCGTACTCATGAACAGGTACTGCCATTACCACTGCCGCCACAGCCCCCTGCCACCTTCATTTCTTGACTGTTCTGAAACCCCATTTTTTTGTTGTTAATTATTTTGATTGATGTTTGTTTGTTTTTTTCTTTAACATGTATGTACTTAAAAGAAAATAAAGTAAAAGGGAGGGAAATGATTCTCCAAGCAAATAGCATCCACAGAAAAGCAGATGTAGCCATACTTATATCAGACAAAATAGATTTAAATATAACAATGACATAACACTTCTCAAATATATGCACCCAACGAGGGAGCACAAAAATATATAATGCAACTACTACCAGCACTAAAGGGAGAAACTGACAAAAACACAATCATGGCAGAGGACCTAAATACTGCATTGACAGCTCTAGATATATCATCCAAACAGAAAACCAGTACAGAAATATGGGCCTTAAATGACACTTTAGACCATATGCACATAATTGACATATATAGAGCCTTTCATCCCAGAACTATATATTCTTTTTCAATGCACCTGGGACATTCACAAGGATAGACCATATGTTGTGTCACAAAACTAGCATCAACAAATTTAAGAAGATTGAAATCATACCAAGCATATTCTCTGACCATAATACTTTGAAATTATAAATAAATGAGGAAGTAAGAACCCACAAATATCTGGAGATTAAACAACATACTACTAAAAATGACTGGTTCAAATAAGAAATAAAATGACAGATCAAAAGATATAAAGATACAAATGAGAATGACAACATGATACAACAACATTTTGAGGATGTAGTGAAGGTAGTAATAAAAGGGAAGTTTATATCATGGTGAGCTACTTCAAGAAACAAGAGAAATCCAAGTAAACAACCTACTATTACATCTTAAAGAACTGGAAAAAGAAAAATGAAATAAACCCAAAGTCAGCAGAAGAAAGGAAATAATAAAAATTAAAGCAAAATTGAGTGAAATAGAAAACTAAAAAACTATACAAAAATTAATACAACAAAAAGATGGTTCTTTGAAAAAAATAACAAAAGAAAAATACTTGGACAAACTCACTAAGAAAAAAAGAGAGAAAATACTCAAATAAACAAAATTAGAAATAAAAGAGAAGTTAACAAAGACATCACAGAAATACAAAGGATCAGACAAGAATTCTATGAAAGACTATATGCCACCAAATTCAATAACCTAGAAGAACAGGATAAGTTCCTATCGTATATAATAAAGAGCTAATATGCTAATTAGACCAAACAGCTGAATGACTATCTGGATGATATTCCAGACAACCATCCAGACGACCTTCTGGATGAAGCCAGGACTGCGAGGGCCAGCCGAGGCTGTGAGGGCCAAACCCCTTGCACAAATTTCGTGCATCGGGCCTCTAGTCTATATTTATAAAACCCTAAGCAACCATTATGACCAGATGACCAGCTAGTAGCTATGATGAGCACTGACCACCAGGGAGCAGATGCTCAACACAGGAGCTGCCCCTTGGTGGTCAGTGTGCTCCCACAGCCAACCTCCCGTGGCCGGCCCATGGTCCCTCCCCCCAGCAGGCATGCCCTGATCGGCCTGATCAGCCTCGATCACTTGCCAGGCAAAGGGACCCCGCCAGTGCACAAATTCGTGCACTGGGCCTCTAGTAAATATATAAACTTCTTAGACTGAATCATGAATAACTGGGAAATCTTAAGAGACCTATCAAAAGTGAGGAAATTGAAACAACCATCAAAACCATCCCCAAAAGTAGAAGTCCAGGATCAGATGGTTTCACTAGTGAATTCTACCAAACATTCAAATAAGATTTGATACCTATCCTTCTCAAACTCTTCCAAAATATTGGCAATGTTTCATCAGATAAGAAGTTAATCTCCAAAATATATAAAGAATTTATACAACTCAACACTAGGAAGACAAATAATCCTATAAAAAATAAGCAAGAGTTCTAGCTGGTTTGGCTCAGTGGGTAAAGCATGGGCCTGTAGACAGAAGGGTCCCTGGTTCAATTTCAGTCAAGAGTACATGCCCAGTAGGGGGCGTGCAGGAGGCAGCCGATCAATGATTCTCTCTCATCAGTGATGTTTCTCTCTCCCTCTGCCTCTCCCCATCTCTCTGAAATCAATAAAAAATATATTCAAAAAATAAAAATAATATAAAAAATGGACAAGGAACCTGAATAGACACTTCTCCAAAGAGGATATACAGATGGCCAATAGACATGAAATAATGCTTCAGATCACTAATCTTCAGAAAAATGCAAATTAAAATCACAATGAGGCATCACATCACTCTGGTCACAATGGCAGCTATAAATAAGTAAACAAGTGCTGGAAAGAATGTTAAGAAATGGGAAGTCTGGTTACACTGTTGGTGGGAATGCAAACCGGTGCAGCCACAATGGAAAACAGTATGGAATTTCCTTTAAAAAATGAAAAATGAAACTGCTTTTTGACCCAGTGATCCCACTTCTGGGTATATATATCCTAAGAATCCCAAAACACCAACTAGAAAGAATATATGCACCCCTATGTTTATTGCAGCATTATTTACAACAACCAAAATCTGGAAATAGCCAAGTTCCTATCAGTAGATGAGTGGATAAAAAAGCGGTGGTGCATATACATAATGGAATACTACATGGCTGTATAAGAAGGCACTCTTACTTTTTGCAACAGTATGGAAGGACCTGGGGAGTAAGATGCTAAATGAAACAAACAAGTCAAAGAAAGGCAAACATTACATGACCTCTCTTATATGTGGAATATAATGAACAAAATAAACTAATGAACAAAACAAGACCAGAGGCATGGATAAGTGGAACAAACTGACAGATCTCAGAGGGGAGGAGAGTGGGGAAGACAGACAGAGGTCAACCCAAAGATATACAAGGTGTCCCAAAAATGGCATGCACACTTTGAATAATTATAAAGACAGTGTTTATTAAAATACACTTCATTTTCAAAACATAGGAGAATCAGCTGTTAAATTTTGTATACATTTGGGGGGGGGACATCCTGTATATTCATAGAATGCATAACCCCTGGACATAGAAAATAAGGTGGTGAAAGCCAAGGGGGTGCAGGGGCAGGATGGAGGAATGCAAAGGAGGAGAAAATGGCAAACATCTGTAATAAAGTCAACAATAAAAAATAAAGAATAACTCATCGGAATTCCTTCAAGTCAACAACAATTCTGATTCATTCCTTTTAATTGCTTCATAGTATGTCATGGTATGCACATAGACATATCACATTTTTTCAACCCTCCCATTAAGATAAATACTCTTATAAAGTATGCATACATTTAACAAAAACAAAACAAAACACCCCACAAACTATTTATTAACGACATCACCTTTTTCAAATTCAAATACATATATATATATATATATATATATATGTTTTCTCTATAGGTCTAGTTATGTCAATGCAAACATTACACTATTTTGAAATTAGATTTTTATTCTATATTGCATTACCTGGTTAGACAAGTTTCTCACTTCTCTATAATTATGTTTCAATATTTTATTGGCTATTCTTGTTCATGTAAAATTCTATTTAAATTTTATACATTTTTAATGAGTTTGTCAATTTCCAGTATCTGAATATTATATTAAATTTATAGATTTGTGGGGGAGAGAGGTGTTCGTTTTACAAAATCTACTCTTGCCATCCATATACCTCTGTGGCCCTCTGTTAATTCATATTTTTTTAATGTTCATCAATAAATGTATATATATTTGTAAAAATACTGCACATTTCTTATTTAGTTTGCATCTTGTTATGTATAGTCATGCAGCTTTCATAAATGTGACCCATTATGTTTAATATTATATTTAAAATTTTTATTTCTATGGAATACAAAAAAACATTGATTACTTTATGTGTTGACTATTGTAAACTGTGCTATTTTGATAAATCTACTGAAACTATTTTTAAATATTTGACCATAATCATTACGACACAGATTTTTCACAAATAATTTGCCTTTGGATTAACATTTTTTAAAATATATTTTATTGATTTTTTTACAGAGAGGAAGGGAGAGGGATAGAGAGAGAAACATCCATCAGTTGCCTCCTGCACACTCCCTACTGGGGATGTGCCCGCAACCAAGGTACATGCCCTTGACCGGAATCGAACCTGGGACCCTTGAGTCAGCAGGCTGACACTCTATCCACTGAGCCAAACCGATTAGGGCTAGATTAACATTTAAAAATCAACATTGAATATCTACTGTAACACATAAATTATCTATTTTAATCTAAAAAACAGACTTGGAAGTATGATCATCCCTATTTTTTTAGAAAAAGACACTGAGCCACTAAAATTTAAATCAAGTGACCAATTTAACAAAGTTCTTGGGAATGTGTTTCCATGTTTTTCTAAGATCCTAACTTGTATTTACAAATTTTATAAAGAATTTAAAAATGACCATCTCTCTTGTATGCAGAGTAACAATAACTAGTCTACTGAGAATTAGAAAACGCAAAAGAAAGCAGAATACAGGGACATCCACTCCCTTCTTTATTCTCATCTTCCTTCTCTCAGGCTCCTCCATTGCTAGGAAGGCTAGAGCAAAAACCAGACAACAGCAGGTATGTGATCTCAAAGGAGGAATCAGTAATTGTTCTGCTGAAGTTTTGTAAAATATTTGACCATGAACATAATTGGACCACTTTGCCAGCAAGTTTGAACTTGTTTCTGATCCATGATTCTTTATTTTATTTCAACTGATTTTTGAATCTAAATCAGCAATGTGGATCATGGTAAATCACTTTTAATATAATTTCCAACATGCCTTGCAAATTAAAATACTTTGGGTATCTGATGGCAATTGAGTGGTCTTCATCTATTTAGAACTAAATATTCCTGTATCAATTTTCACTATTGCATTTAATCATTGCAGAATATGGACTCTATCAGATTGCAGTCCTAGGGATGATTTAACTAAGGAAAGTTTTCAAATCCTTGCCATATGCTGGGATGCTACAACATCACCTTAAAATATACAAGATTACTTTCAATTTTTTCTTGCACCTCTTTGAGCTGAAGTATTTTCAAAAGATTTAAACTTAATGGAGCATTTCTTCAAAAGTTCATGACCACAAGGAAAAACTCATTCATCATTACTTATTGCATGTCGCCTTCATAAAACTAGTTTAGAATAGACTTCAGATTTCAGAAGACACCTTAAGATTTCCCTGAAGTCTGAAAGCAAGGATGAAAAGTCAGCTGGATCACCTCTCACCTTATATTGAAACAATACAGCAGCGATAGCCAACTTAGAGAGAAGGGCTTCATGCTCTCCAATACAAAGTAAATTTATAACACTGTCATTGCACTTATAAATGTATTCTGTAGCTGGAAAAAAAAGATTTGTCCAGTTCACAAGTAACTAACTACATATGTTTATTAAAATAAGTTTTTCATTTTTAAAGTTTTTTTTATTTTTGTTCTAAACTAAGAAATATAACTTGGATACAATTAGAAATGAATAAATCAATTCATTTGGTTAATTCATCTTTTCATGCTGTTAGATCAATTTGCCTTTTTCAGTGCTACAATATACTATAAAAGTTTATGTTCTGAAACGTGGCTAATACCAAATACTCTATTTCAAAGTACCTAATTAAATTTTACTTGAGTTTAGACTTCAAATATTTATGCATCAGCTAAAACTGTTAAAATGTATACAACTGAGAAAAGCCAGGCATAACTGAAATTTTGCTGATTTAACAAAAGAAAAATACATTTTCAAAAGGTTAGCCCTCCTATCAAATAACTGAAAAGCAGTTCTTCAAAGTAAAAACATAAACACAGCAGGCTAATATTTTGCCTGATGACACTATGGGCACAGTTTCTATTTTATGTTTTTTCTCCAATGTAACTACTCTTTTTACTTATTGGTTGTCGTTTAGAAAATCATATGTATATTCACAGACATTTTTAAATATACCACACTCTCCCCTTAACAGAAATATAGACATAATGTTCCTAATAATTATCACCTTATATTTCATATTAATATTATGTTAATTATTAATTATATAACACATAGAATATATAAAATATTAATGTAGAGGTAGTGAATTACATAGCATAAACTACAATGTAATCACCACAAAGTTGAATACATAAATATATTACCAACACACACACGCACACACACACAAAATCCTTGCACACCATATTTTTCCATGTATAAGACGCTATTTTTTTCTAAAATCATTAGACTGGAAATTGAGGGGGGTCTTATACACAGAAGTCAGCCAAGGATGGAGCCCCGTCGGTGCATAGCTGTCCATACCTTGTCAAACAGACTTTTCCAATCACGAGCCTTATTATTACTAACATCAGCTGATGCTTTAATTGGAGGTGGAGAGTGCACAGATTCAAATGGAATGCAATCAACTATGCAAAAGAGCATAGAAATATAGTTGCAGAGAGGCAATTTGGACCTCCTCCCACTGAGTGTATGACCAGACAGTGGAGAAAACAGGAAGAACAACTCCTTAAGATGCAAAAAAAAAAGAAGGCCTTAAGAGGAAAACCAGCAAAATGGGCAAACTTGAAGCCGAGGCTTAAGACTTGGATTATGGAGCAGTGCCAGAGTGGCTTATGTGTGTCAACCAAGCTTATTCAATGTCAGACAAGAATGTTTGCAAGCAAAATGAGCATTGTTAATTTTACAGGAAACTCAAAATGGTGCTTCAATTTCATGATGGGAGAAGAGTTGGCCATGAAAACATGAACAAAGTTAGCTCAGAAAATGCCACCAGTTTATGAGGATGATCTCACATATATAGACAATGACTTAGAAGACAGCAGTGATGCAATAGAAGTTGAAGAAATTGATATGTCTGGAACTAATAGTGATGAAAAAGAGGCTGAATAAAGTGATATGCTGCATAATACCATAGTACTGGTATGTAAGCATTACCTTCAGTAATTACTAAATAAAAATGTGTTCTGTTTTATGTTTAAGATATAGATTTTTTAATTTTGGGTTGGAAAAGTGGAGGGTGTCTTATACGCAAAAAAATGTGGTACAGAAAAGGTAACCCTCTTTGTTCTATTGGTAACACAAATCTGAATTCTATGATATCCATTTCACCAATATATGATGATTAAATTTTAAAGCTTAGTTTTGCCTGCTTTCAAATTTTATTAAAAGTATTTTTTGGTGTCTTTAACATTTTTTTAGGTTCAACATTATATATTTCAGATTCAAGCATATTGTGTATAGCTACAGTACATTTATTTTCTTTGCTGTATGGTGTTCTATTATATAAACAGAACACAATTTATTTACCCATTTCTTGGTTTTTAGAAATGTGAATGGTTTCTAGGATTGACCCTTATGTGAAATACTAGAGGCCCAGTGCATGAAATTCATGCATGGGAGGGGGTCCCTAAGCCCGGCCTGCACCCTCTTGCAATCCTGGACCCCTCAGGGGATGTCCGACTGTCGGTTTAGGCCTGGTACTACAGAGATCGAGCCTAAACCATCAGTTGGACATCCCTCTCGCAATCCGGGACCACTGGCTCTTAACTGCTGGCCTGTCTGCTTGCCTGATCACCCCTAACCACAATGCCTGCCTGCCTGATTACCCCTAACCACTAGCCTGCCTGCCTGAGGCCCCCTAATTGCTCACCTTCCTGCCTAATCACCCCTAACCACTCTCCTGCCTGATTGCCCCTAACCACCTCTGCCTTGGCCCCGCCACTACGGCTTCATCTGGAAGGATGTCCAGAATGACATCCAGAAGGTTGTTCAGCTGTCTGTTCTAATTAGCATATTACTCTTTTATTATTAGAGATATAATACAGCTCTTAATGTTGTATTTTTAAATTTACATATCTTGGAGATATTTTTATATGTGTATGTGTCATGTGTAAGTACCAGAAGCCCGGTGCATGAAATTCGTGCATGGATAGGGTCCCTAGGCCTGGCTGATGATCAGCGGGGTGACAGACAGGGCAATCAGGACCCCCACTGGCACCTGCCTTGGCTGACCTGATGCCGCCCACCCCCAGCCACGGGTCACCTCCCTCTGTGGGGCAACTGGCAGGACGATTGGGGGCGCTCCTGCTGGCACCTGCTTTGGCTGGCTTGGGGCCTGTGGGCTGGGGGAAGCTCCTACATTGAGTGTCTTCCCCCTGGTGGTCAGTACGCTTCATAGTGACTGGTCATTCAGCTGGTCATTCTGCCTTTCTGTCAATTTGCATATTAGGCTTTTATTATATAGGATCACATATGTGATCAATACATACATATGGCATATACACATGCTATATACACACATATACATGTGATACACACATGCACACATATCCTTTAAGGTAACATGTCTTTAAAATGGTTTCCATTTTGTGGATGTAACATGCTTTTAGCCTGTCCTTTATTGAAGGACATTGGCTTAGTCTTTTGGTTTTACAAGCAATCCCACTGTACCTCCTTTTACATTTGTTTTTGCACACAAGGACAAGTGTATTTCAAAAACAAATACTTTATAATAGAACTTATGGGTCAGATAAGTAGTATTTAGATAAATTAATATTTTTACACTTTTAAAAAGAAATTACATGAACTAACATTTGTAATTTTGTATGTCATTATTTCACAAAATAATATTAATACCTACTAGGTGTAGTTTGCTAAGTGAGAATGTAGGAAAGACATTTGTGGGGTGAAGATGTTGACAGAACACCTTCTCCTGGTAATTTGATGTTATTGGAGTGAATTAATAAATTTCAAGACTATCTACTAGAGTCAAGCAGAAGCAATTTGTTTGTCGCTGACAAGGCTTAAAATTGATGAACCTAGAGAGAAATGTCAATTACTGGTCACCAGACTACAGATAAATGGAGCCTCTGCTGTAGTGTGGTGGTGATGATTTAAAATTAATGAGAAGAGGCAAGGAGGTCATTATTTCAAAGGAAAGGTTCTAATAATGTTTGCCCCTTTCCATTTTTCTTCAATCAAATCTTTTGACATTTATGTTCAAGAATGTGCATCAGCAAAAAAGGCACTTGCATTGCCAGCTGAAACACACACATTGAACTTGATCCAGACCAAACTTTTAAATAGACGAGGCTTGTCTTGATAGCCTATCATTTCCCATGCATGGCTTTTATAGGCAGACTTCTTGATAGTGTTAACTTCAGATTTTCATTGAATCATGTTGCCCTCTAGGTAGGTGGTAAAGACATTTCTTCCTTCTCTTCCTATAGAAATTTATCTGCCAAATGGTCAATTTGTTCAGACTCCAGGGACACTGTTAAGTAAATTGATCTGAAATATAACATCAATTCATAATTATAAATTATTGCACTATATCTCCTAAATATTAGCCCTCAGATTATTAAACTCATGGAATACTATTCTCTGTGTACCCTGAAGATGAGCATACCATCCTCTTGCATTATATCTACATTAAGAAACCCTTTGCAAATTTATAAGTTGGACTTATTGTGAAAATATATCTCAAATGGGCCTACACAATGAATAATTAATGATAAACTGTAGCTAAGAGGAGAGAAGATGAATGTCAAGCAGGAAAATACATATCTGTCAAATACTTTACATCTCTCCATAACATATCCGCCATGTGCTGAACCTGAATACATTTTTGCATTTAATTTTAATAAAGCTTGAATTATACTAGGAATACTTTGTCATCAGAAAAGAGGAAAAATTGTACTTTATTATATAACTAGTGGCCCAGTACATGGATTCGTGCACATTGAAAGGAAATTAATTAGAAGAAATATTTAATATCGCTATTCGCTCTTTCTCTATAATAGAAATGTCAGAGATGAAAGAAAATTAGTAAAATTTATATGAAAATAATACATAAATTGATTAATAAGTAATTATTAACATGATATAATAAAAATATGATAAAAAACAAAAACATGATATAAAAACAACAAAAACATAATATACAAACAACACTGATAAAAACAATGACTGATAAATTGATTAAACTTATTGTAATATCTCCCTATACACCACATTAAGAGTAAAAAACACTTTCAGAGTGCTTGACTAATTTCCCTTGTGATGAAGTATTTACAACTTTAACATCACATGCTCACCCTAGCCAGTTTGGCTCAGTGGATAGAGCGTTGGCCTATAGACTGAAGGGTCCAGTTTCCATTCCAGTCAAGGGCACATGCCCAGGTTGTGGGCTCGATCCCCAGTGGGGGAGTGCAGAAAGCAGCAAATCAATGATTCTCTCTCATCATTCATGTCTCTCTTTCTCCCTCTCTCTTCCTCTCTGAAATCAATAAAAATATATTTAAAAAAAATAAAAAAATAACATCACACACTCGTCGAACTCAAGAGAAAGCAACATATAGCTAACTGACCATGTCAGAAACAGGTTCAGGTAGGAATATTCCTACTCTTTCTAGCGTTTTTCCTTGTGATTTATTAAAAGTCATTGCAAATGCTGGCATTATGGGAAATTGTCTTCAGATTAATTGAAGTAGGAGGCCAGTGTCACCTGGGGACAAATCAATTCTTGGAATCAGAACAACCGCTCCTTCTGCAGATCCTGTTAATATTTTTTCAGCTTTAATTATGTTAAGACACAATCTTTTGATAATAAATCTAGTACCATTACAAAGATCCCATTTACTATTAAGATTTCTCAGTAGCATGATGATTGCATCTACTTTCTTTTTTTGACTTTTAATTTATTTATTGATTAAAGTATTACATATGTGTCCTTATCCCCCATTTGACCCAGTGATTCCATTTCTAGGAATATATCCCAAGAAAATAGAAACACCAATCAGAAAGGATATATGCACCCCTATGTTCATATCAACACGATTCACCATAGCTAAGATTTGGAAACAGCTTAAGTGCTCATCAACAGATGAGTGTATTGCACCTACTTTCAACTTTAATTTATGACATGGCATTCCCGAACGAGTAATACTATTAAGAAATTCAATGGGAAAATTTTCCTTTCGGCATCATCTGTTGAATCGATGGAATCATCACTCAAATAGGTGTAGAAATCTCCAAGTATATCCAAAATTTCTTTATTTAATTTATGAATGTATCATTTTTAGGACAAAGAATTGCAGGATTAGATATATTTTTAGTATTATCTGTAGTTATACTATTTCCAAAGGTAGCTTCAATAATAAATCTGTTATAAATCATTTCACCGGCGATTTCAATAATATCCTTTCCTAAATGAAAACTGTTATCAAGTTTGCCATCTCCAAGTTTTACTAGCAATTTGCTATAAGCAGAATCCTCTGATCTCATATTTGTTTTAAAAGACAACTGTCTGAAACATCCTCAAACACTACTCGTTTGTACTACTGCCAATCACAAAGCATGCAGCACAACACTGAGACATTGTGGAAAATCCCCTCCAAGAAAGAGAACTTTCCCACCAAATGCAGCATTCAAATTCATAATTTCTCTTAGTAATCTATCTATGGTGTTTTTAGCATGACTGGATGCCAGCAAGAGCTTTATATGCATTGCACATGCATGAGTCAACGTTTATTTTTAAATTGCCAGTGCGCATCAGATGTACTGGCTGGACGGTCAGACGGATGTATAGTTGGTCGCTTAGCCTTTTATATATATAGATTGCCTTTTTCTCTTTTTCTTTTGTTTAGAAATTGACAATAAAGTGAGCAAATACACATATTTTTCTTTAGAAAGGAAGAAAACTTGAGACTAATTATAGTAAAAAAAACCCAAAAACACAGAAAAAAAATAGAATGATACCATGTGGGAGTATAACAAATAATGAAAATTCTTTAACCATGACCAATAAAGTATTTTAAGTTAATAACTAAGCAATGAAAAAGCAGGAAATTAAAAACAAAAAAACAAAAAACTGGTTGACTGTGATGAAACAATAACACCAGTCAATGAAAAATGGTAACTGAGAAAGGTTTTACTTTTCCAAAGACTGAATTTATTTCTCTGAATATAACTAAAATCAAACACAATTTACACAATTCTGTTAAAAGATACTAAAAAATAAATTTTAATCTTCATTTTGATTTATATATTAGAAGCTAAAGAAAACCTTAGGAATTAATTACAACTACATTTGAATATAAAATATTGTTCCCTACTTATTTTATTAGAAATTTTAATTTTTTAACTATTTTTAGAATTTCCAGAAGGAATAATATTTGGGGAAATAAATATTGTTGCTTGGCTTATTATAGTTATACAGCTTATATAATTGTACATTATCAGTTGATAGACTGAAAAGTATCACCTGGTCTGATAAATATCTAAAATATAAATAATGTTGCTAGGAAACTAATAAAATCTTATTTGCAATTACTAGAACATTTATTATTTAATTTAATAGATAGGAAAATGTCTGCTTGTGATAATGACTTATTTGAATATAATCTTCATGAGGGTATCTGTGTCAGTTTTGTGCATATGATGTATTGCAAGTGCCTAGAACAGTGCTAACACATAGAATTAACTTAATAAATATTTGTTGGAATGTAAAAAAGTAATCTTCATTTTTACATTTATCTGGTGTTGCCAAAACATGGCTTACTAATTTATACCTATATTTTTCCATCTTTAAAATTTTTCCATCTGTGTGTAGATGTTTCATTTGTAACAAAATAATAAACTGTAAGGATATAATTAGCAGGACTAAAAATTGTTCCTAATTAATAAGTGAGTAATTGTCAGTTAGTGAGGAAGCAATTATTGTGATTTAACAAAATATTTCTGATTTTGGTCAGGATGAGTACCAGTAATGAGTAATACACAATTTAGGTTACATACTCTAATTACAAAGAATCACTCTTTAAATTGAATGGTTTTCTCCTTGGTTCTTTAGATTACACCTTTACCTTAGGAAGTATAGTTATTATGGAAAAATTACCTTCATCTGAGACCTTAATTATTTTCTCTTTGTCAAAATATTTGTGGGGCTAAATTCCCAGTCCACGCACTTACCTTCATTCTTGCTAATATCATACTCAGAGCCGAGTCAGCCCTGAAATATGTCTTATAAAGCAGAAGTCATGAGGCAACAGCATTAAAGTTAAATGAGAAGATTGATACCACGGCCTTGCCTGACAGCGCTGCTCCTGTTAGCAGTAGGTTCTTGAGATGGCAGAATAAAGCCCTGAGCAACATATGCTATGACAGTCATGGTCATGGCCTATTTCTGTTATTTCCTTTTTAAGTTGGCTTGCATTTTTAGCAATATCTTATCTATTTAAGAGGTACCTCTAAGGCATTGGTAGGGTTAGGATTTAAAATATATATATTACAAAATAACAATACCAAAAAAGAGAAACAATGAGTTATAGAAGCAAAGAATGCATTAAAATAAAACATTTTTACAACATGGATTTAGAATACATTTTTATCGCATTTTCCTTTCTCATGTGTTTTAGCACTCTGACACATCATTTTAGATGTCATCACCTGTCCAGGGGTGTCAGGATTTTCTCTGCCCATCTAGACATTTAATGAAGGAAGCAAATCATTTCTTGTCCCTGTTGATTGTCCTTTTTCCGCTTCAATGTAAAATTCTATATATTGTATTTAGGGGAGAAAAACAGAAAACTGATTTTAAACTGGTTTGAATATGACATTAACAATGATGAAATTGATATGCTAACTTGGAGAAATATATACGTTTTATTCAAACTGTATTGCATAACTTATAAGATTTTTTTCTGATTATAAAATGCAACCATTATATGTATCAGTTTCAGTTACTATGAAGTTCAGGTTTCTGAGGCAAGAATTTAAGTGTCCTGAACTTTTACCTCCTTATTTGGTTATCCTCCAAAAATGATTATTTTACACTTACTATGTTTACAGCCTCATGGAACATAAGCAGTTGTACAAATATGGTGCCTGCACTCAAATAATTTATGCCAAAATAGTTGGAATTTGACAGAAGGAGATTTTCAGTGCAAAATAGTATGTGCTGCTGCCATGAGCTTCATCTTTTTCAAATCTAAGTATGATTTCTGGAAATGATGAAATACATACAGTGAATGATTATAATGTGGACACACAATAATATGATTAATCCTTACACAGATTCTGACTAAAGTCACTGGATATCCAACATAACCAAAAACATCTCTCAATGTAGAGGAATGTTAAACTTCTTTATATAAAAGTTCAATTTATTTTCCTCAGGGCATTATTTATTTTCTTGAGCACAAATCCCTCCCAATTTTTCCCCCAAACCCTCTCTAAATGTGGAGCTACCCACACTAAATGAGTATCTCTGTAATTAATGCATTTTTTACATTGCACATGTTTTTCTCATTATAATACTACTAGAGGCCAGGTGCAGAAATTCATGCATGGGTGGGTGATTGGGGCTGATGGAGGTCGGACGGCCGGGGGGAAGGACCGCGAGAGGTTGGCTATGGGAGTACACTGACCACCAGGAAGCAGCTCCTGCATTGAGCGTCTGCCCCCTGGTGGTCAGTGCACAGTTCAGTCACTTAGGCTTTTATATATATAGATTCCATAAAGGGGGACTTACTGCTGAGGAAACAGAGAATAGACAAGTGCAGTTTTAACCTTTACTGAGATTTTAACTCTGCTTGGATAATCTCTTACTAGTTTTTTGGATGACCACATTCTTTATAGATCTGAAATTTTCGCATCATTGCATTTTCAATATTTTTTGCAAACCAGAGGTTTGTTCTCCTGTATTTACTAATATTACACATTCTATTTCAATAAAATAGCATGGATGCCTTACTCTCTTCTAGGACAAAATATTTTTCCCCTGAACATTTCCAAACAATTAACATTCTAGGAACATTTACATGTGCCCATCCAAATATTCAATTGAACTATAACAAAAACGAACATGCAGTTAATCATTAAATTAACTCTGACATAAGACTCACAAAACTTGAGCTATTCAATATATAGAATGATAGTTGGAAAATCATGTTGTTGTTTATTTACATTTATGTATGTTTTACAACCACTTTTTAGCACTCTTTTTATCTTTCCCTTTTTGCTGTCATTATCAATGATGGCTTATTCCTTTAATTTTCCCAACTTGTTTTACAAACTGATCACTATTTTTAAAATCACAATTAAGCCAATCCGATTTCCTGTTTATTTTTTAAAAAAAGCTAAGCTGAGGATTTTTTAAAAAACACGCTTGATTTTTTTGCAATAAGAAATTCTAGACCCATTTTTTTTTCCAGTTTTAGGAAGGTATAATTGACAATTTTATATATATTTAAGATGTACGACACAATATTTTGAAACATGTATATACCTGAAATGATTACCATAGGAAAGTTGACATAGACATATCTATCATCTCACCTAGATACCTTTTCTTTTCTTTCTGTCTTTGTGTGTGTGTGTGTGTAGTGAGAACACTTAAAATCTACTTACTCTTATCTCCGCCCTCACTTTGAATCATTCTGCCACAGACAAGTTTACACATACTGTACAAAGAAGACATTTTATTAGTTTCTTTGTCTTCAGAGAATACATTCATCAGCCTGGTGTTTACATTGTTTTGTTCCACATGAGTGCCATGGTAGAACAGTGTAACCTCAGAGTTTGCTCAGCTGTGTAATGGCAAAGATTTTCCTCTTTTTACATAAGTCTGTTTTCTCTCATCCATATCTACTCACACTGTGATGTGCCATCTGTATACAGTCATATAACCTGTGTGCATAATTGCTACAAAATGTACCACCAGCTTATTAGGAGAGAAAGATCCCAAGTTTCAATGCAGGGTGAAAATAAGGTCATTTTGGAAAATTGTGTGATCATTCCTCCAAAATTAAACATATAATCCACCAGTTACATTTCCAGGTATATATTTAAACTAATTGAAACATATGTCCATACAAAAATGTGTATATGAATGTTTATAGAAGTATTACTTATAATAATTAATAGTACAAACAACCTAAATATTCATCCATTGATGAACAGGTAAATAAAAATGTGGTATAGTAATACAATGTAACATTATTTAGTCATAAAGTTAATTACTCAACTTATCCTATAGTATTGGTGAATTTTTAAAATATTATGCTGACTAAAAAAAGTCAGACACAAAGGCCCCATATTTCATGACTTCATGCATACGAAATGGCCAGTTAGAAATCCAGAGAGACAGGGAGTTGATTAATAGTTGTGAGGATTTCTTGCTGAGATGATAAAAGTGTTCTTGAAATATATAGTGGTGATTTTTGCACAATTATGTGAATATATTAAAAATATTTAATTATATACTCTAAAAGAGTAGATTTTATGGTATGTAAATCATATCTCAATTTTAAAATTTCTGAGGACAAGAAAAAGATATTTGTATAGATTGAAACATACTTTACCTACCTCTACCTTTGGTCAAATTGGAATAACAGGTAACGGATATATCTTCCCTCCTCAAACAACTAAGAAGTTGGACAAAACATATAAACCAACAGTTTTCTACATGATTTGGGATATTAGACAAAAGGGGAAGGTCTTTTTGAGAGATATGAAATGAACAAAACTCCCTGTTGTCCCAGCTTACTATGTGAAGAAGTATTCCAGGAGCAAGTCAAGGAAAGAAAACAAAGGCAAAGGCTATTGATCTTTTTGAGTTGAGGATATGGATATAGAGGTCTGGAGAAGACAATTTGCCTGATTGAGTAAAACAAACAAAAAAAATGGTAGTCCAAAAATTTCTTAGACACCCCAAGCAAAAATCCATAACAGACAAAAATCCATTAATTTGATCTTATTAAAATTAAGAAAGACACTGATAAGATAGAAAAGATTAACTGAGAAAATAAGGAGAAATATTTTCAAATCACATGAAAAAGGATTTATAACTAATACATATATATATATATATATATATATATATATAGAGAGAGAGAGAGAGAGAGAGAGAGAGCTCTTAAAAATCAAAATTAAGATTGCAACTTAATTAAACGAAAGGGTTAACGTTCTTTCATCACTTCACCAAAGATGATATTTTCGTTTTCCAAGTGAAGACATAAAAAGATGCTCAGCAATATTAGTCATTAGAGAAATGCAAATCATAGCCCTAGTGTGATTATATACATCTATTAGAATGGTTATAATAAAAATACTGACCATACCAAGTGTTGGTGAGGATGTGGTACAAGTTGAATTCTCATAAGTTTCCAGTAGACATGCCTGACCATTTGACCACACCTTCTCACTTCTATATATTTACATAAGACAAATAAAAGCTTATAACAATGTCAAGGCACATATACAAACAATTGTAGCTGTTTTATGTATAATATCTCCAAACTGAAGACAGCCTAAATTTCCATGAGAAAGTAACATAGCAAGTAATGTGGTATATCCATACAATGGAATACTAGTCAGCTATTAAAAAGAATGAACTATATGAATGCAACAATATAGATGAACCTCGAAATCATTATGCTAATTGAAAGAAACTAGAGAAAAAATAGTACTTTTTAAATTTTAATATGTATATTAGCCTACAGTGATCTAAAGAAGATCAGTGGTTGTCTGTGAAGAGATAAAAAGATTACTCAGATATGAGAAACTACTGGGTGTGAAGAATACATT
>NW_005871487.1:40357-95162 GCF_000147115.1 Myotis lucifugus
AATTATATATAATTAATTGCATGACAATTGTACTTCAATAAAGCTGTTAAAAGGTTTTTTTTTAAAATCAGACATAAACCTTCAATTTTTGTAATGTGTACCAATTAAGAGATTATCTCAGAAATAAAACCACTTCAACTTTACAAAGAGAATACTGCAATGAGCATAGTAGATTTAACAAGAAAAAAAATTATTTATTTGTTCAAACAATTTTGGAACTATTTGTTAAAAATCCCCTCTGTAGCAATATAAAGCAATAACAAATATCAATCTTTAATTAGAAAAATGTTGAGTTGCTCTTATTCTTCAGAAGCTATAGAGACAAGCACTTTTTAACTTTTGATTTCTTCCAGTTTTACTGATAGAATTGACATGCAGCATTGTATATTGTTTAAGAAGTAAACCATAATAATTTGATGTATATATGTATTATGAAGTGATTGTCACAAGTTTAGTTAACATCCTTCATCTCATATAGATACAAAAGAAAAAGAAAAACAATGTTTTTTGCCTTGTGATGAGAACTCAGGATCTACTCTCTTAATTTTCAAATATTCTATATCATAGTGTTAACTATAGTCATTATGTTGTACATTACTTTTCTAGTACTTATTTATTTTATAACTAGAAGTTTGTACCTTTATACCACCTTCATCCAATTCCCCTTTTGTGAACTTTCATCTGGTAACCACAAATCTGATCTCTCTTTCTATGAGGTTATTTTTGTTTTGTTTTGTTTTGTTATCTACAAATAAATAAAACCATACAGTATTTGTCTTTCTCTGACTTATTTCACTTAGCATAATGCCCTCAAGGTCCGTCCATACTGCCACAAATGGTAGGGCTTTCTTCTATGTTTATGGCTGAATAATATCTCTTTGTATATATGCACCACAACTTCTTTATCTATTCATCTGTTGGTGAACACTGAGGTTGTTTCCATGTCATCCAAGCTTTTTGAATGGCAATAAATGATGGACATTTTATTTTTAAAAACTCTGACTTTGATATTAGATTAGATAACCAAATTTTTGGTTATATTGCTATCTGAATATTTTTTATCCTCATCGCTTTTTAAAAATTTTATTCTTTATTTATTAAGGTATTACATATGTGTCTTTATCCCCCCTTACCCTCACCCCCAATCATGCCATCACCCCCCTGGTCTGTGTCCATTGGTTAGACTTGTATGCATGTATACAAGTCCTTTGGTTGATCTCTACCACTTACCCTCACCCTCCTCTACCTTCCCTCTGAGGTTTGATGGCTTCTTAATCCCATAATATAATGATGGTTATCCTGAATAAAATTACATCTGAAACACATCTTATCAAGGAATTCCCATGATTAATATGATAATTAAACATAATAAACTTTAATGCCATGAAAGATTAGGTTGTCAGAATAAATAACTGAAACTATGTTGGTGACTTACATAGATATTTATGTTATATTAAATAATGAAATGTATAAAATAGTATACTCTTTCTGTGAATCAATCAATAAAATAACCTATACTAATATAAGGGTAATATGTTCATTAGACCAGGTCGACCAGACATCTTCCAGATGTCTGACTTCCTTCCAGACAAAGCCACTGTGGGGGGGGCCGAGGCAGAGGAATTTAAGGGCGATCAGGCCGGCGCAGGGGAGCAAGCAGTTACAGGGAGATCGGGCCAGCAGGGGAGAGCAGTTGGGAACAATCAGGCTGGCAGGGGAGCAGTTAGAGGGCGATCAGGCAGACAGGCAGAAGCAGTTAGGGGCGATCAGGTAGGCAGGCAGGTGAGCAGTTAGAAGCCAGAGGTCCGGGATTGTGAGAGGGATGTCTGACTGCCAATTTAAGCCTGATCCCTAAACTGATAGTCAGACATCCCCCAAGGAGTCCCAGATTGGAGAGGGTGTAGGCCTGGCTGAGGGACACCCCCTCCCATGCACGAATTTCATGCACTGGGCCTCTAGTGTGTATATATTTATATGTGTGCATATATTTATATATATATATGTATATGTGTACATATATATATGTTTATATGTATATACACATGCATCTATATGTAATACATATTAAATCACATGAAAATGTTAATATTCAACTTTTTATAAACTAAAAAATAGCACTTCATATCATGCAAACTAATATTATAATAACGCATTCATATTTTGTTAATTACCACAAGTTGTGCACACGATTGATCTAGTGAAACCCCTATACAAGATTTCTAAAAAAATGTTATTTATCCATCTTAAATTAAAATTCATTTCAAATAAATTGGCAGATTATTATGTAAGCAAATGCTCTCATTATAGGCAACATGAAATTCTGGATAAAAATATAAAATAAAAACTAAATGTATAGTTGAGTGAGGGAGAAATTAAAGAAAATCATTTGGGCTCAATAACAAAAATAAAGATAAAGCAAGACTCCAGGAACAAGGCAAGCACTGAGCACTAGTGTCTTCAGGGGTCTCTGGGGATATCCGTTACCTTGGATCCTGTGATTAAATGAATCATAGTGACAGGATATTAACCCTGGGAAACAAGTAGCATAGAAGATCTGATTTGACACTTTCTCTGTAAAGGCAAAGGGATAAAATGTTCCTGAGTGGATAGAAGGGATACTTGACTTTCTCCAGGTTGGCTCTGGATAGCAGAACAAAAGGAGAAAAAAATTTAGAAAAACTCTGGCCACATGCCTTTAATTGAAGTAGGAAAAATTTCACTTCATGTTGCCACATACCTTCACAATAAATATAAAATAAAATAAATAAAGTGGTTCAGATTGGTTTTGTCTTCAAATATCGAAGAAAAACCAAATGTTAATCCCCTTTAATGAAACACAGCTTAAAACCAAACTACATACACTTCCTATAGATAAAATGCCAATGAGTAGTAAACAAGTATGAGGAAGACACACAGAAACGGTCCTCACACTGTGAGTCAGAGTCAGGAGAAAGAGCAAACTGAAGGATCAGATCCTCCAAACTCACATAATTAGTAAAGATTTAACAGAGAATATTAACTAATATACTAATAGATTTAAAATTATGAATGATGGTAGCAAAAGTATAAGAAGGTAACCAGAAGACAAAAGGACAATGCATATTTGAAAAAATATATATATAACTTCTAGATATAGAAACAGAAGGGTGGATTACAATGAATTCCAATTACAGCCTATAACATTTCAAAGCACTAATATAAATAGGAATTCTTCTATATCAACATAATGACATAACTAGTGAGGATTTATAAGTATGATGACAGATTAATTTATAAGAACATTTATAAAAGCCATAAGACTTTGAAGAAATAATATCTTCAAAATCTATCATAAAGTAGTTATCACCTAAATATGTACTAAGTAAAGTCTATTTTAAGAAAGAAGATTAAAAAACTATATTTTACTCTATATTTTTTCAAAATTGAAAATCTAAGAATGTACTACAATTAAAAGTTTACTAAAAAAGCTTCTGAAAAATAGTCATGAAAAAGGATGATAGTAACCACACACAAAAAAACAGATTCTGAAAAGCATAAAGAACAGGTAAATATTAGTCTAAATATATTAATAGTTACATTAATTGAAAAAAGCAAAAATTTTCAGTCAAACATTTGAGGCTTTATTGAAAAATAATCCATATTTTTAATATTCATAAGTAAAATAACTTTAACATAATTGTACAAAGTTTGACAGTAAATTTATGGGAAAATATATTAGGCAAATATAATCATAAACTAAAGGGTGTGAAATATAAAGAAAAAACATAAACTTTAAGAAATAAATTAAAACCAGAAAAAAAGAGAATGATCCCATATTGAAAAAACATTTCATTGATCAGTAAAACATAGTATGTCAAATTTATAATATATATTTATTATAGTTTTTAATAGATTTTATATCTATATCTACATAATATATCTAGAAATAAATCATGATAGGAAACATAGCAAATTTGAAATGAATAAGATAAACATATCAAATACTTAGGGTAAAGCTAAAGAAATATATAGGGTTTTGTTGTTTTTTTAAATCCTCATCTGAGGATATTTTTTCCATCGATCTTTAGAGAGATTGGAAGGGATGGGGAGATAGAAAGAGAGAGAAACATCGATGTGAGAGAGACACAGCAATTGGTTGCTTCCCACAACCAAGGTACATACCTTTGACTGTACATGCTCCTGACTTGAATCTAACTAAGACCCTTTAGGCTCAGGGCCAACACTCTATCCACTGAGCCAAACCAGCTAGTAAGTAGAATTGGAGCTATTTCTACAAGGTCTTCTACAAGCTAAAATAATACTTAATAATATTTACTAAATCTATAAGTAGATATGGAAAGACTAGTCTTTGGGAAATAATCTCCCTGTAACATAAAGATTTGGTAGCCTGATCAGGTTTGCTCAGTGGATAGAGCATCGGCCTGCAGACTGAAGGGTCCCAGGTTCGATTCCGGGCAAGGGCACATGCCCAGGTTTCAGGCTCCATCCCCAGTAGGGGGAATGCATGAGGCAGCCAATCAATGATTCTCTCTCATCATTGATGTTTCTATCTCTCTCTCCCTCTACCTTCCTTTCAGAAACCAACAAAAATATATTTAAAAACAGATTTGGTATTAAATAGAGAGTATCCAACCAAAGATGAATCCCACAATGGACATTTTATAACCATGAAAAAAATTTTACCTACCTTAGAAAATTAAAGAGATAAAAATGATATAAAGAACTAGCTTCTAAGATCAGAAAATTAATGCTTCAGCTATATCCATTCAGTGACTAGAAAGCCGGGGCAGGTGGGAAAAAAAGAGGAGAATGTTAATGTAGGTGAGTGTAAAGTTAGTGCTGGATAGTTGAAGACCCAAAGGGAGCACACTGTAAATAAAGACAAAAAATACCTTACTTTATTCTGAAAAGGAAGGATGAGTGGGGTTTTTTAAATCAAAGTGCAGTGCTGCTTGGAGGCATAGAATGTTGCCTCAAGTTATATAGCTCGGAAGAGAGTAGTAAGCAATTCTTTTTTAAAAAATATGTTTTTATTGATTTCAGACAGGAAGGGAAAGGGAGAGAGAGATAGAAATATCAATGATGAGAGAGAATCATTGAGTGACTGCTTCCTGCACACCCCCTACTGGGGATTGAGCCCACAACCGGGCATGTGCCCTTGACTGGAATCGAACCTGGATTCAGTCCACAGGCCGACACTCTATCCGCTGAGCCAAACCAGTTAGGGCTATAGTAAGCAATTCTTGCATGTGATTTTTATAGCAATGGAAGTGATACTGATATACTCTGTCCAGAAGTCAAAATAATTTTCTAGTTATCAGAAAAAAGCCATAAAATAAAAGTGTTTGTGTTTAAAGCCAGAGTATATCAAGTGATTTCCCAGCCATTTGTGGTTTATTCAAAGGGAAAAGAATAACTTTTTTAAAAAGGATTCCCCTCAATATCATGTGCAGTGGCAGGTATAAAAATTTGAACCTCAAATTATTTAGAAAGCCAACTTTACCAGTCAAAAAAAAATAGGGAGTGGGGGGAGCCCAGGGCTTTGGGGCAAGCTCTTAGTACTAATGACTTTTCTTAGAGTTATTTGTTCCAAAGAGCAAATTTTAAAGAGATATTCATTTCTTAGTTACTAAAGTGAAGGCAAAATTCAGTGGACTAAAGAAATATAGTTAGAGTCTGTAATAAAATGTAACTAGGGAAAAAGAGTAGTCTGACCATCAACTTTGAGAGACTGGTTCAGGTCTAAAGGCTATGCTGGGTAACTGGGCCTCTTGGACTCTTATCTCAACTACCACATCTGTTAAGAACTTGAAATCTAATATAGTGTCCTTTTTTGAATTGACATTGTGTTCTTAGTCCTAGTGAAAAAGGCAGGAGAGCAGGGACACTGGAGCATAATAGTTATCTCAGAAGGAAGAGATCTTAGGTGTATAGACTTTGTTAAAGGAATCTTCTAAATGAAAATTTCACCAACTCTGTGGTTGTAGCTAAAAATTTACAAATATCTGTTTGCTGGAACAGAGTAAACAAAGCTCCGTGGTAAAAAGGTGACAAGCTGTAACCATTTTGGGGTGTTCCTCTCCCATCCAAGATCCATTCCCCCCCACCCCCTGCTCCTGGTCTCAGGGCTTGTAACTCTCTCCCCCTTAAATGTCGGAAGACCCATGCCTTGTATTTAACTAATTCAATATAGCAAGGGTGATGGGACATCATTCCTGTGGTTATTTTATATGACAGGACTCTGTCTTGTTAGCCCCCTTGTGCTAGTGGCTCTCCTTGCAGGCGTGAGGTCTGTGGTCAGGTTGGGGAATCCCACAGGGCATGGAATGCAGGTGTTCTCTAGAAATTCTGGACAGTCTCTAAGGGCTGAGGGTGGTCCTCAGCCTCCAGCCAGCAGAAAATAATGCTGTCAGTCCTGCAGCTGCAAGGAAGTGAATTCTGCACCATAATTGGAAGAGGCTTTGGAGCAGACCCTTTCTTATTGGGATCTCCGGCCTGGATGACTCTTTGATGGTGCCTGTGAGATCCTAGTATGGGAATCTGCTAAGCATTTCCCAGACTTCTGACTCAGAGAAACTGTTAATAAATGTGTGTTGTTTTAACTTGATAAATTCTGCAAAGCAATTAATAACATATAAAGTGCCTTTAAAAGCAACTACTCAGAGAAGCTAAGTAGTACAAAAAGTAGCTACTCAGAAAAGCCCAATAGTAATCAGAAAGACTGTCTTTATCTCCCATGCTAACTTATTTGCAATTTACCATGAAGTGTAATTGTTTCTATTTAGGAAGAATGACCACCTTGAATAAGTCTAAAGATTTATAGTATTGATAATTCAGGAGAGAACTAGCTATTTTGCAAGAACCAAGGAGAGACTATGCCTTGCCTTTCTCACTTCCAATTTTATAGAAGGTGGTTCACACTGATTTCGAGCCATTCGCTGTGGCGGTGGTGAAGACATGAGGACCTTTATTTTCCTTTCTGTCTGTAAAGGCTCACCCTCCAGGAACTCATCTGAGTGGTTGTCAGCTTGGTTAATCTATCCTGTCCACAACCTATTTCTGAGAAGACATTATCTAACTAAGAAGAGATTTCCAAGTTCTTTCTGGATAAAACCTCAAAGTTTAGAGTTAATAGCTGCCATTTGCTGTGGTAGAGAAATGCCTGACATATAGAAACTCACTGTCTGTTCAAACTGCATTTTCTCTAGCTTTGTAGGAAGTGTTTAATGTTTAGCTCTAAAATAATTATATGAAACTTGCAACTGGACTTTTTCCAAACTCTATTAATTATTGTATCAATTCCCTAAAAATGGATCAAATGCCAGTAGGAATTGTGATGATTGGTCATAAATTACTTTGCCTTCCTAACCCAGCCTTCTCCGTTTCCTCCACTGCTGAGTATTGTTTTTAAAATGGGCTGTGCTTTGTATGCTTCATGCACAATGGCAATTCCAGGTGCATATGAAGATAAAGGTGACTAATTAGGTTGCTGCTTATTCTCAAGGAAGTAATTAGGCATCATTAGGGTATTATTTTTTAAATTAGGGCTTGCTTTCATGTGGAATTCATATAGTGCTTCGTCTTTGTAGAAACAGTCTTGAAACTCATTCATTTGTTCAAAAAAGAAAAATTAAATGTCATTATTAAAAATCTACCTTTCTGAAAACGTAGCCAACAGCAATTGGATCTAAAATTTGTCAGCTTTGCACAAAAGGCAATTTGAACATTAGCAATCAGTCTTTCAAGGTGATTGCTATCTGCACATAGAGATGTGAATTTAAAAAGCTATGAAGTCATTGCCCATATAATCCGTATCAACAAGAAGTTTCTAATAGTTGCAGTTTGCTGGAGATATAAAGGGCTTTAAGGCACACAACCTAACCTCAAAGAACATGCCTAAGGTTTTCTTTGTGGATAGTTTTGTTGTTGGACCTGGAATGGGACAAAGCAGGTGTGCTGGACCAGTTCGGAAGTAGGTTCTGGTGAAGCCACAAGAAAATCATCTTGGGGATTTGCGCAAAGGGGAATGTGAGGTATCCTGGAAAGATTTATTGAAGCGCAAACAAGGGAGGGTTTAGGTGATGTCCGATCCAAGGCCAGGTGGCTCAGGTCTGTTTCTCTGCAGAAGTCCAGCCTCCGGGGCAGCAGGCCAGCACGTGTCCACACCAAACACAGGATGAGGGCCAGGGCCAGAGCTGTTTGGCCATTACCCCACATCCACATCGGCATCTCGCTTTGTCTCTATTCCCCTCAGGCCCATGTTCGGTGCTGCACTTCAGCCTGCGTACTGCCATACCCAGGCCCGCTTGGCTGCTGTGGAGAGAGGGCACCTGGGGCCTTTGTTAAGCTTTGATTATATCTCCTTGGGTTTGGGAAAGGGTAAGCTGTCTTTCAAAGTATCCTATCTTCTTCCTAATTTTTCACAGGGTTGTGCTGGGCCCTCCTTCTATCTAATCCATTTCCTGGATCTTCTGGGCTTCAGTGCTCTTATTCTATTTGATTCTTTTCCCAAATTTCCCAGGCCAGCCTCCTCCCCTTTATGGTTGCCACTTTGGCTCCCACTGTGCATGCCCTAGCAGAGGAATCCCCCCTTGCTGTGTATACCTCTCCTGTTAACCTGCGAGAAGGGGGCAGTTGTTCCTTGAGGGGATTGGAAAGCTGACTTTTTCTGTCCACTCAGTTTCCCAGAGTGATGTTGAAGCTACCCTTTCTTAGTTAATCGTACTTAACGTCTAATTCCATTTGCTCCCTTCCTTTGTAACTAACTAACTAACTAAATACTATAGTAGTTTCAGAGAATATTTGAAGACTTTTTTTATGAGGGACATCTGACGCAGGTGCTTGTTTATAGATATAAAAATAACCATAAGAAGAGCTTTAAAAAGTGGTCACTTATAGGGCATTGGGAAGGTCTTTAAATATCACACCCTAGTTTATCAAAGTGCCTGATACATGGACATGGACATCTCCTGTCTCAATCTTCTCAGGGTCCTGATGAAGTGTTTTATTTTGTTTTTCTACTTAATTCCCTGTTTCATTTCACCAGTTTCTCTCTTTAAATGTGTAATCCTGGGTAAAATATGATTTTAGTATCTTCATTTCTTCATATGTACAATGGGGATATTATGTTGACTGACTCTTAGATTTTCTGTGAAGATGAAATTAGTTCATCTCTATATAGCTCTTAGAGTGGTGCTTGGCAAATAATAAGTACCCAAGAAATATAAGCAATTATTATTTTTGCATTGCTGTTTCTATTGTCTTAGCTTAACATCCCCTAGGTGTGCTGTGGTTATAAAATTAGTTGATACATCATCCATGACTCAAACATTCAGAAGAGTTAAAAACTAAAGTTACTTATTTCATATATTAACCTCATTCAAAAATCCTCCTCTCTCATCAATTCCATCCCTTACCTTAATTTCAGCTAATAACAGTACTTCTTCTTTCATTGAGAAATTTTTTAAAAAGTATATCAGAAGGGAGCATCCACAAATACTGCTACCATACCTACTTGCCTACAATATCGGCAGACACATTCTGCCTCTTTTCTTTCAACATTTATAAAATTTTCAAGCTTATATATAAAGCCTCTATCCTCATTCCAGTACAAGATTTCAGATTTTCTTACCCACTCAAACACATCAGTTCTTCCTAGTCACTACTTCTTCCACATCATCGATTTTTTTCTCTCTCGGGGTCCTGATCAGTAGAAAGCTTCTAATGTTTATACATTTCTCCCTTCTTAAAAAGAACATCTGACCTGCCTATCCCAGCAGCTATCACAATTTCTTTGTTTCATCTCAAAATGGTTGGCTACACTCACTGCCTCCGATTCTTCTCCTCCAATTAAAACTGATACCCAATTCAATCAAGCAGTAGAACCAACTAGTTTGCCAAATTCCCATTCCGGCAGTTTGTAAATTGGAACTTCAATTCTAAATGAATATATTACTTCACCTACCAGCAGAATTAAAAAAGTTAGTCATGCCCTCCTCTCTGATACACTTCTTTCACTTGACTTCAGGATGCCATTCTTTCCTGGTTTTGTTTTTACTCCACCAGTCATTCCTGCTTAGTGGTCAATCCCTTGGTGATATAATTTTTTATATAGATTTAAGTGAATTCCATATCATAATGGTAAATATCATTTGGATGTATATCAACATGCATCTATCCACATGCTGACTTGACAGGTCTATTTTGATATCTAATGCACATGTTATATGTGAAACCTCTTCCAGCTCACCTTCCGATCTCATTTGAGGGCAACTATACAATCCTTTCCATTCAACAAAGGGAAGCAAGGCACTATCACTGTTAGTTTCACAAATGGAAATAGTATATCAAATCTTTACTTTAAATCTGTAATTTCCAGGAAAACATAGGATGTATGGGATTTGGAAGATACTTTGAACAGGTAAACCAGTGAAACATCTGTGCTATACTCCTACAGAATAGGAGATACAAGTCTAAAATAGAAAAGAGAAATACAAAGTAGAGGCTGTGGGGTGGGTAGAGATACCAGAGTTATCTTGACTTTGTGACTAGTTGAAAAAAAAGGGATTTTGGAAATGAAAGAGGGAACTATTTTGAGATTTACCAATCTGTGATGGTGTCATTAACTTGACCAGAGAATATGAGGGGAGCAGAAGATTTTAGGCAGGAAAATATACTTTCTGATTTCATTCTGGGAAATGCTAAGGTAGAGGAGCTTGATAGAGGATCCAAAAAAATCTGTATACTGAGATTCCAATCCTCTGTGTCACTTAGCTGGAAGTGAAAATAATTGTATGTAAAATGAGAAACAAAAACACCTATGACAACAGTTATGAGAACTAAATGAATTGTGTTACAATTATGGTCATGTGCTCTAGAGAGTAGTTCTTTATTGTTGTGTGACTTTCAGCTAGTAGTTTAACAGCATTGTGCCTTAGGATTCTCATCTGTAAATGGGATAATAGGAGTAGCTATTGTGATGAAAGTCATAGTGCTCACTAAATATTTCATTCTTGGATATGAAATTATGTAGAATAAAAAGAGAAACAAGATGATAATAAAACCAATGAGATTACCAGCATTTCAAAAGTGGTCCAAGGAAGGTGCCATACCAGGAGACTAAAATATTACTGTTTGATTGTCTGTAGATTAAAATAGTTGAAACACAGTCTATGTTACTATTATTACCAAAATTGGTACTACCAGTAGAGTATTTCCTGAAGAAAAACATACATTGTTATATTATCTTAACAGCTGGGGCAGACAGCAAAATCAAACAAAAAATAATTTAAAAAAACCCTAATATTAGAGTCTGGAAAGATGGTGATCATTGTTATGCAGTGCCCAATTATTTGGTTACACTGTCATTTAAATTATAGGTGAGATGGATTTTGTAATTAACACGTTAAGCGCCCAGCCTGTTTGGTCTTTCATTCGAAAGTATAGTGTCAGTCACCTGTGATTGACTGGGCGCTTAACATGTTAAAGAACTTGCTGCTATTGGAGAGGAGGTTGGAAAACAAAACATTGTTAGTTTGTGTTAACTCAATTGTCTGTGTTGTCCAAATGACTGAGTTGTCCAAATGATTACATTATATTCAAGTAGTCATTTGAGGTATGTTATAACGAACGCATTTGTGCATTTCTGTATGTTTATAAATGAGACATAAAGCATTTACAAACATAAGTCCTGAGATAACAATAGCTACATTACCTGAGAAAAATTATCAGTTCTTCAAGTTTTTCTCCAATATTTGTAAAATGATGGGGAGAAAAATGTCTGCTTAACATACCTTGCAAGTTATTAGAAAAATATAAGTAAAAATGCTAGGTAATGTAAATCACAATGTACATATTGCTATTCTTATAATAATTATGAAAAAAATAATATATATATATACTAGAGGACTGTTGCATGAAAATATTTGTGCAATAGGCCTTCCCTTCCCCTGGCTGCTGACACCAGTTTGCCTCTGGCACCCAGGACCCAGGCCTTCGCTCCGGCCGGAGCCGTCTTCAAGCCTTTGCTGCTCCGGCTGGAGTTGCCTTTAGTCTTTGATCCGCTGCTTCACGCCTACGTATGCAAATTAGCCACCATCTTTGTTGGTGGTTAATTTGCATATCTCACTGATTCGCCAGTGGGAGATGTAGCAAAGGTATGGTCAATTACCATGTTTGTCTATTATTAGATAGGATGACTATTGTTGAATGTTTTTTATGCTATCATTATTCTTGTATATAAATAAGACATAAAAGATCATTGTATATCATCTTTTTTGCCTATTGTATATACCATTGAAGGTTATATTACTACATGTTTAGAATCTATTGTTTTGTCAAATTAATCTTGCTCTGTTTCAGGGTTGCATTTATATACATTTTGCTACAAAAATGTCTTGCTTCTGCATGAGATGTGAATTTGTTTGCATCATAGTTTCTCTGCTTTCTATCATTATAACTCAAAGATAAGCATTGTTATTTTATATAAAATATAACACTTTTTAAAATTTCTTTTGGATCAACTGATCAGCTGATTCCCAAAAATTTTCCTGATCCAATACTCACATTACAATCATCATGCCAAAGTTAAGTTTCAGCAAGTTCCAGTTCTGAAATGTTTAAGATGGTCTCATCTTGCTTTTACTCTTTGATGCCATTTATTAGTAGAATGACCATGGACTTTAAGCTATAACATGAGGAGGCAATATTATCTCATTCCTTTCATGCTATCTTTTTTTAAATCCTAGTCCAGTAAAAAAAAAAAAAAACACAAACAATAAAACAAACACCTTTTTTGAGCTTCATCTCCTTGTGTGTAAAGTAAGAAATATGTCACACAATTTTTTTTGACATTGCCAACATATAACCCAATTTCAACTTATTAAAATCTCATATCTATCACCATCAATTATTAACTCTGATGTCTATTTTTAGTTTTAAGAATCAAGGACTTACACCTTGAATGTTTATATTTCTCACCACTGTCTACTACTTGAAAAGTCTCTTATAATAGAGTTTTATATATGTCAATTTGCCTTCTATAATTTTATTAAGTCTACCTCATAAATTCCTCTTAAAAATTATATTTTATTTTTTTATCTGTAGCCATAGCCATAATCTTTATTATATCACAAATACATGATTATAATGATAATGTAATATATATTTTTAGTGCCTAGACTTTATTCTTTCCAATAAAAGGAATTTCCTGATTGTCTGATATATTATTCCAAAAATCAAAGACAATCCTTGTATTAAGATTTTCCAGAGGAACAGAGCCAATAGGATGCATACACACATATGTGTAGGTATACATATATACATATATAGTAAACTAAGTAATTATTATAATATCATCCTACAATGATATAGTATAAGAGATTGGCTTAATAATTATGAAAGATGAGATGTCCCATGATGTCCTAGCTATAAACTGGAAACTCAGGAAAGAGGATATGTAGCTGTGAGAATTGGAAAGCTGATGGTGTAGCTTCCAGGTGAGGGAAGGAGTAGATCAATGTTCTAGCTGAGCTAGTCTTTTTTATTTTATCTTATTCATGTCCAAAATGGATAGGATGATACTCAGCCACATTAGGGAGGGCAAGCTTCTTTACCCCATCCTCTGATTCAAATGCTAATCTCATTCAGAAACATCTTTACAGACACACATAGAAATCATGTTTAATCTGAGCACCTTGTTGACACATAAAATTAGCTATTGCGATTTCCAAAATGGCGGTGAAGTAAGTAGAAGCTACACTGACATGCTCCCAGAACCAAAATGGAAATACAATTAAAATACATAAAAACATCCTGTATAATCAAATGAAGGCTATCTGGAGAGAACCCTGGTAACCAAGGGCTTTCCAAGGATGGAAAGTGAAGACTACATAGAGACTGGTAGGAAGTGCAGAGGGATGAAAGGGCTGTCTGGGCTCCCACAGACAGCAGCTAAAGTTCTGGAGGGATATCTCAGCTATGGGAGGTTCCCACTGAGAACTCTGGAATCTAAACCCCAAAGTGGGCTCCCCAGCCCAGACACCAAAACTGAGAAAAGTGCCCACAGAACACCTGGCTGTGAAAAGCAACATGGTTGCTGTTTGCCAGGGAGAGAAGGAATGCAGGCACCCCTCTTAAAGAGCCAACTCACAAAATTTCATGTACAGCAACTCACTGTGGGCTCCAGCAAAGAGAGGGCAGAGTGGACGGGAGTTTCCTGAAAACATTAATCATGGAATGGCCATTTGACCCAGTGATCCCACTTCTGGGAATACATCCTAAGAAACTCGAATCACCAATCAGAAAGAACGTATGTACTCCTATATTCAGAGCAGTGCTATTTATAATAGCTAAGGTGTGGAAACAATGCAAGTGCCCATCAGCAGATAAGTGGATAAAACTGCTGTGGTAGATTTACATCATGGAATACTGTGCAGTATTTTAAAAAGGATCTCTTACCCTTTGAGACTGCATGAAGGGACCTGGAGAGTATTATGCTGAGCAAAATAAGCCAGTAAAAGAAAGACAAGTATCACATGATCTCACTAATTTCTGTTATCTAATGAACAAAATATACTGATGAACAAAATAGATTCAGAGGCATAGAAGCATGGAGCAGACTGTCAAACCTCAGAGGGAAGGTGGGGATGGTTGGGTGGGTGGGTGGGAAGAGATCAACCAAAGGACTTGTATGTATATGTGCATAACCCATGGACACATAGTGTGGTGAAGGCCTAGGGTAAGGGGCAGGGATGGGCTAGAAGGGGTAAATGGCGGGGGAAGAGGGCATATTTAATACTCTCAACAATAAGAATTTAAAACAAAATAAATATAAAATAAAATGTTCATTACACATTAAAATAATTAGCTCTCACAATCCTTGTGCCTCCCTATTTAAATGCTTCTGTTATTTTAAATATGAAGTTGATCTTTTTCATTTGAGAGTAAACTGATAATCATTCTTTAGAATATCAAATATGTGGGGCTCCATACTTGAGCTATGTTTTTCTTAAATAATTATGAAAATGAAGGGTCCCGACTGTCTGCCAGTGGCCAGATGAGGGAAACCCAGGTCCCGGGTGCCAGAGGGAAGCCGGTGCTAGCAGCTGGGGGAGGGAAGGCCTATTCTTGAATGAATTTTCATGCATGAGGCCTCTAGTATTAAAATAAGAGGAGAAGTAAACATGTGTGAGAAAAGGGAGACAACTTACTAGTAAAACACTGCATCAAGATGGGTCAATTAATAAAATATTTTGAAATATAGATTAATTGTCATTATTATACTAATAACAATATTTATGATATCCTAAAATGTGAAAAATGGTGTAGTGTACTATTTGGATAAGGTTTATTCTGAAAATATTCAATCGGTTTTGCTGAGTTTTCAAAAGCAAGACTTTTCCTTGAAGGGTGAATGAAAACAGCTTTCTAACTTAAGATCTTAGATAGCATTAGTCCAAATAAAGTTGATGATTTCTTCCGGGAGAATTTAATCAGTTTGTTGTGACATTGTACCAGCAACTCAATTCTGTAAAAACAATTGTGATTGATCACTGTTGTTCCATGAATTGGCCAGAGGGAATCTGAGAAAATCACTTCCACAGTCTACCTTTCAAAGCACAACTTCAGAAAATGATGATCTTCTGGTTTTAAACTATTTTTCCTCATAAACATGCATAAAACTATCTTTCATTAGCTATTTCTTTATTTTCATAACAGAAAATATCCATGATGATATCTACGATAGAAGTCAGAGCAATTAACCAGCTGTAATGACATGTGGTAAGATCTTTCTCGCAATCCCTGAGCTAGTTAGCTACTGACATTTCCTGACCAGAAAACAGCAGGCAGACTGAGAAGGCCACCAGAGGAAAAGGGGGTGAGGGGAGGTGGAAGACAGTAAAGAGGCGATAAATGGAGATGGAAAGAGACTTGACTTTGAATGGTGAACACACAATACAATGTACAGATGCTGTATTATAGAAATGCACACCTGAAATCTACATAATATCATCAGTCAATGTCTCCCCAATACATTTTTTAATAAAGAAGGCCACTTCCATGTTTATTAAAGTGCCATGGAAATAAAGGGTTTTTCCAATTCAGTAAGGGGTGTTTAAATTGGAATTAGGACCGGCTGTTTAGAAATGAGACAAAGCTATTCTGAATATAATGCCTCTCTTCCAATTTCATTTTGGTCTACCACAATTATTACTTTTATTTATAAAACATCTGAAATCTTCCTGCTGCTTCCTACATCATGACACTAAAAGTATACACAGTGGTGCAAAAGTAGGTTTACAGTTGTGAGTATGTGAAACACAGAGTTTATCCTTGTATTACTATTTATCAATTATTTTCCATATAAACAACTGTAAACCTACTTTTGCTCCACTTTGCATATTATCAGGGCCTTTTTTTTTCATAAGGCAGCCTACCAGAGGGTGTACTCATTATTACTTAGGAGGAAAATATTACTTTATAACTTCTTAGATAAGGTTGAATCAGCCATTTTATTCTATATATCCACTGGGATTGAAGAGTTATATGGGGTCATTTTGGATTGGGTAGCTATAGCGATAACCTTCAAAGAGCTTCCTTGCTAAATGAGTAGCTTTGGCTATACTTTCAACATATTGCATCATTTAAAAAGCCAGATATTGTGTATACTGCTTTTATCAACAGTTATAAATTGTCAAGCAAAGTATTCAGTGTAATTTTTCTCAACTTACTAGTATTTACTATAAAGTTAAGCAATATCTCAGAATTATTTCATCATTATTCATAATTTAAATTTAAATAAATATGTTCTTTATGTTAGAGTATCAATTGATTATCTTTTAAAATTTAGTTTCCAAAATTTTGCCTAGATCAGCTGAAGACTCAAATGTGGTAGGCATGTTCCTTTGTGGTTTAAGGGGACTGCAATAGGCTTTTTGCCCCCTAATGTCTGTTTTGTCTATTTGCCTTGCCTAGTGCATCTCATTAAATGATAAATTTCCCAGAATCAAAGTAAATATCTGAAACCCATATAATTTATTAAAACTTTCTATTAGTTTATTAGATTCAATACGTCACCTTAAAGATATCTGGTGATTATATAGAGAAATTGGAATAAAGGTAAGATGTGGATCAAGAAAAAGTGTGGAGTCCAAGTGGACAGACACTGGAAAGAACCTGGAGAACCAAAGCAAGGGGAGATCCGAGGTCTGATAAGAAGGATCAGGAAATAGAAGACTAGGCACAGGCACACATTTGGAAGAGCAGATATTAGACACAATTTTCCTTTAGAGTTCTGATGAGCCATATTGCATGGAATCACTAATTCTTAACAGTGAGAGAACTCAAGCAAAGAAATTTGATGATAGCATAATCATTTATGCTTTGCAGAACCTTACTTTCTTATTAAATCCACTGAAGTTAATAAGTGATAGTACTACCTAAAATATAGTAATTAAGCTTTGACAGCTATTCTATTATGAAGTACACTTAACAATCAATGTCATGTAACAGATTAATTACAGTCCATTTAAATAATACTGTTTTGAACTTAAGCAAAAGCATTTATTGTTAGACTTCATAGCACTTCAAAATGTTTGTTGAATGCCTACTTAATTTTTTTCCCTCTGGATTCTTTCAATAGCAAGAAGTCAAAAAAGATTATCTTTAACTTTTTTGGCTCTCAATGATTACTTGTTTGTTTTCTAATGCATTTGACAAATGCTAAAAGCCCAACAAATATTAATATTATATTAAAATTTAGATTAGGAGTTAATAAATTTATATTATGAAAGAAAATTCAAAAATAGCTCTGCTTATACATGACCTTTGCACCACTGATGCAATTCATAAATGTTTCAAAAACATAGATTCTCAAGCAGTAGAATTGTTTTCACTGGGGTTTATTTGGGAAACAAACTTAAAATTTCCTTCTAAATAAATTTATACCAGAATGCAATAGTTGTTCCAAAACTTTAACCATGTGCAAAAGTCTAATGCATTCTAGCCAGTTATAAATCCTTGTAAGATCCAAAATTCTAACTATTTATTGAGTGACAGTTTCAAGTTAAGCAGAATATATTTTCCATTTTAGTTGAACTCTGGTTTATGTGTGTGTTATTTTCTTATTGCCAGTGGAACTTAAAGTTTGAATTCTAGAACCTAAATTAATGTGTAGAGCTAGTTTCTACATTCTTTTAGAAACAGTTCCTAAATGTGTGACAAATCATTTGTGATATAAGCTAATGTGTCTACTGCATGTCCCAGAACATTTAATTACATTTCAATAATTCAGAATCACAACAGACTTGAATTTGCTTAAATATGAAAAGACTGAGACCTTAGGTAGTTTTATACATCATTAAATTGAACATAAAATTATACAGCTATAGCTCACTAGTTCTCTAACTAATGTACACATAAGATGCTAAGAATGTTTAGAAATAGAGCATTGTTAAATCATGTGTTGAAAGCAAACTATACTCTATTGAAGAAAATATAAACCTAAAGTGTGGTTGCTATTATATACTCAGATCATTTTGAATGGCCCATAAAAATCACAAAGTGAAAGATTTCTTGACTACTTTGGAAACATATCCATGTAATTCTCAAGCTGGGAAAATAGTATATTTGTCCCTTCTGCCTTCTTCTTGCCTAGAACTTAGATATAACACCTGGAGTTCCAGAAGGATATTGGACCATGTAAAATGAAAGTATCAACTAAAAAATGTTACAATAGACATGGTGGGAGCTTGCATTACAGATGTTATGAATCTGTTTACCAGTATGAACTGTCTGTCTTCAGACTTCCTTTTTCTTGAGAGAGAAATAAATTGCTATGTTATTGAAATCACAGTATACTTTTTCTACATGCAACTAAGCTTATTTTTACATAATTCAGACATTTAGTACTTTTTCTACTTGCTTTTCTAATGGGTTGAAAATTCCATCACCATATTAAAATCCTTAATTACAAGTATTATGTTATTGTGTTGGCAGCAACATTTCTCAGAATTTCCTTACTTCCAACAATCAAACCAACGATTCTTTCACTCCTATTGCCTATTTGGTAGAGAAAGATAAATGTTACCAAGACCTTATAGTTGGCCAGGGATGGGAATGGAGAGTGTGGGGTGTGAGGATAAATGGTGACCATTTGAGGGACAGCTATAATTCATCAGAAATATGTACATGGTGGAATTCCCAGGTGAAGAGATTATGAGTCACCTCACAGCAGACCATTAGCTTGTAACTTCCTTTCTTGGCATCACTAAAGTTTGGCTGCTGAACTTAGACGACAATGAGAAAGAAAGAGCATTTCCAAAGTCCTGCAGAATCAAATTAGCAACTGTGCTGCTAGTCTTATTGCACAAAATATATTTGGGGTAAAAATCACCACATCATCTTTATTTTAATGTATATGGGTTTGGAAATTTACTTTTTTTATAAGCACGTAAACAGAAAAAAATAATTCTCTTGATTTACAGTGTTTGGAATAGAGAATGCTCTTATGCTTAAACTGTATAGTTGGGAGCCAATTTCAGCTTTCCCTCAGATATAGAAAATGTATTCATTATTCTTTCTTATGCTATATGTATATATAGTTTTAAATAATGATTCCAACAACATACCTAGAAAATGGTACTCAGATTGAGTGAAGCTCTTTCACGGTGTTCTCTAAGAACTCATATACAAAGGCACAATTAATATCATTGTAATCCCATTTATACAACAGAAATATTATACAGATTAATGAGTGAGATTTCAATTGAGCTACTCATTTACATGATCATGCCTATAGATCCTGCTCATTGCTCTTTGGTCTAGAAGTGTATAATTTGGCACAAAGAGTAAGAGATAAACTGCCTAGGGAAAGGCAGAAAATATTTTAGCAAATTACGGTATTTGGCTTTGTGTTTTGTGGAAGAATAAGAAAATGGATGGGGATAAGTGGGCTGGGGGCTTAAATATTTAAAGTAGAGGGTGGAATTAGTACCTTAGAGAAAAGATAATAGAAAAGGGCCATAATTAAAGAATCATGGCTTTAAATGAAAAGCAAAATGAAATGAGGAGAGAGATGGAGGCATCCCTGTCTCTGAGATTGACAAGAAAGGAACCGAAGAACTATGTATCAAGATGATCAGGCAATTCGAGAGTAACACACTTTTGAATCATAAACTCTAGTCCATTATCCTTTGTGAAAAAAAAAGTGAAAAAACTATTAAGGGTGAGGTTCATGTATAGCTTGACGTTTGTCTCTAAACTTCTCTACATCTGCTAATAGTAATAGGAGGAAATGAACAAGGCACAAATGGTTTTCTTAACCATGTAGATGGCTATTGAGATGGGAATTCAATATACACTGAGTGAAAAGCATCTGCTTAGATGATTCTCTTATTGTACTTGGGGACTATTTTGCTGAAGACAAGAAATATGATTGTAGAATTTACTCAAAGTTTGGAATTACAGAAAGATATAATGTGGACATTGATGTATTGAGGAATATAAGAGAAATAATATGAAATTAAAGTAAACAACCATGGTGGGAAGTTCCAGAAAATAAAATGAGTGTGGAGAATGGGGTGAGGTGGTATATTAGCCAAGAAAAAAAATGTGGATGGATATTAAGAAATTTAAGAACCTAAAACAAGACTGGAGTGGAGAAATAAGGTAAATAGAAAGATTAGTTGTGGCAAAATATTGGTGTTTAATAATTCATGTCCATAGATGTTCACAATACAAACAGTATATGGGGTATTAGCAAATTAGAGCCATCATAAAGATTGTTGGAGCTCAGAAGTACAGGGAGCCAAAAGACTGAGTTATGTTGGGTTTATATTTAGATAACTTGGGATTTATTCAACAAAAATTTTACTCAGAATTTAAACATACTAGGAACTATTAAGAACTGGGACATAAAATTTAAACATACTAGGAACTATTTAAGAACTGGGACAAAAAGACAAAGCATAGAACTTAATGAGGCATGGAGTTTAGTGAAGAAATTAGTCACAAAACAAGTAAACAAGCAATATATTAATGTATTATATAAGTAGATATTTCAGGGGAAGGACATAGGAGAAATACAGGACATAGGGAAAGTTTTTTTGTTTTTTATACCCGGGGGAAAAAAACACAATATAGAATATCAAAATGTAATAGATAGATGGGATAGTCAGAGAGCTTAAATAGCTAAACAAAAAAGACCTCTCATTTAAGTCAAGTGGCTTGATTGACAATATGCCTCGTATTAGCAACAAAAGATGATAGATGACAATGGCAAATTATGATCAAAGTAGTGACTAAAATAAAAATTTGGGCTAGGACTTGAAATATCTGTTCTAGGACCAATCATCTCATCTAAAACTAATCCTTAGAGTTAAGATGATCAATTTAAAAGAGGACAGAGCCTTGTGAAAATGATGTTTGGCTGCTAGAATGCAAATTTTTACGACAGGACAATGTTAGTATCTTTTATGGAACAAAATTAATTATTTAAAAATTAAAACAAATGAGTTGGTAGAGTTAGATAATGTGATGGAAAAAAACATGTTTGAATTAACACATGTACTGATTAGCCCAGAGACTCTAAAAGTCTATGATTATAACATTGCAAATTCTACCCATAGAACAAGTTCTAAAAGTTTCAGTACAAACTTTAAACACATAGACATGAGAGAAAGTTAACTGAATGAAATATTTTACATACACATTAGAGAGAAAAGCAGTGAGAATTAATTTTTTTTCTTGACAACTGGGATGTAATTTTATACACAGAAATTTAATGCAGTAAAAAGTATAGTTTCTTTATTATTGAATTTATATAAAAACGCTTATTGAGTTACCACTTGGTGTCTAAAACTGAGAGAGATCAAGCAATGAATTTGTTTGCATATATGCATAACCCCTGGACACAGACAACAGGGTTGTGAGGGCCTGGGGGGAGTGGGCTTGAAATAATTTTAAAAAATAAAAATAAAATAAAACTATTTTTCTAGCTGTTAAGAATACAGCATTATATAAATTAACAGAAGGTATTTTCTCATTGGTTCTATAATCTAAACAATAGTAGAGAGGGAGATAGACAAATAAAATAAATAAGTAAAATATTGTGTAGGTTAGATTACAATGAATGCTACATGAAAAACACCAAAGCTGGAAATTGGAATGAATGAAGAGTATTATGGATGGGAAAACAAAATTTAGATGGAATAGTTACGAAAGGGCTCACTGAGAAGGTGACAATAAATACAAGCTCTGAAAGGAAGCCATGAAGCTGTCTTTTACTTTTATCCTCCCAGCTGAAGGCAGTGTCAGGGAAAACCAAATTCCTCCCTTTCCTGGCTGACAGCCCTGCCACGAGCTCCTGCTGCTGCGCTGTGTCCCTGGCTCCGACGTTTTTGCCTCCCCCTTTTGCTCTACTTGCCCACCTATAGGTGTTTCAAGGTGCGGGTCTCTCAGGTGTATTTTTACTTTGATCAGGGAATTTTTGTTGAGATATGTCTGATCACATTGTTAACATTTTAAGGGGAGAGATCAAAGGGAGCTCTCACACCGCCATTTCTCTGACATCCTCAACAGTTTTATCTTACGTCTGGTGATATTCTGTTGTCCAGAGTTTAATTTTAAAGGCTAAAATTGAAAATAAAATATGATTGGACATATTTATATTCAACCATAAAATTGTCATTAGAGTGTCTTTAACAGTCTTCTTAGACAAGAGATTTGTAGGTATGGCTTTTTTTTCCTAATGGTATAAACTGAAATAGAGATAACAAGGAACTCACAAAATTTTAAGAGATTATTGGAAGAAACACCACCAACTTTTATTAAAAGCAATATAAGAAGCACCAAACATTAAATACACACACACACACACACACACATACACACACACACACACACAAGAAAACCAGGCTTTTAGATTTATGAGCTATTCTGAGTGGAAAATGGGCTGAAAAAAAATGATTGAGCAGCAAACATAGGCAATTTATTACGAAAAAGAAAGAAGAATGCAAAGAGTGGAGCCAAGAGTCATGGAGGTTCATTCTCATGCAATAGGATTGATTTCCTATTAAGAAAATAAACATTAATGCTAGACTTGATTTCAAATTTGCAATGGGCCTTCTGTACCACTCCCCCCTTTTATAGCCTACCCTCCCTATTGTCTGTTGAGTGGTGAGAAAAAGGCAGATAATTCACAGCTCTGAAAATCAATACAGTGTAGGAGGAAACACACCAAAGGAGCTGCTTTTACAACTGGACTTTATTTGGATGAAGAGATCCTAGATCTGGAGTTTGTGCCAGATGCCATAATGTAAGGAGACTTTGTGGGGATTTTGTCAGGTGGGGAAAATTATTCTTATATTACAGAAATGTGGCAGTTAGTATTTTCCAAAAGAAGGCACTGAAACATTTCAGGTCCGTGTGTTCTTACAGAACCTGTCACTCCTCTATCAGCATGGGGATTCTATCTCCTCTGCACTTGAAATTGAGCAACCTTTATGAATGCATTGCCCAATGGATTACAGCACTAGTGATGCTGCCTGACTTCTGATTCCAGGTTATGAGAGCTGACACGACTCTTGCCTGAATCTCTCACTCAGAATGCTTGCAACCCAACATCGTTTTGTAAGAAAAGCCATACCATGTGAAGCTGTTCTTTCCAGTGGCCCCAGCTACAGACTGAGATGACAGTCAGCATCCACTTTAAGACATGTAAGTGAACAAATCTTCAGATGATTCCAGACTCCAGACTTTGAATAGGACCAGTTCATGGTGAATGAAGCAGAGACTGGCTGTCCTTGCTGAGCACTGCCCAAATACAGACTGATGAACAAAATGAAAGTTGCTTTAAACCAGTAAGTTTGGAGATTCCCTGTAAGTTAGTAATACATAACCAGAATAATTTGCTTATTGTAAGTGATCATTAAATGTTATTAGTTATTATTAAAAGATAGAATCAGCCCAGCCAGTGTGGCTCAGTGGTTGAGCAATGACCTATGAACCAGAAAGTCACAGTTTGATTCTGGTCAGGACACATGCCTAGGTTGCAGGGTTGATCCCAGGTGTGGGGTGTGTGGGAGGCAGCCAAACAATGATTTTCTTTCATAATTGTTGTTTCTACCTTTCTCTCCCTCTCCCTTCCTCTCTCAAATCAATAAAAATATTTTTTAAAATATAGAATCAGTGATCTTTTTCAGTACTCTCTGACCTCCAAACAGGTATTTTTAATCCCGATGCTATTAACAATATCACTTAGTCAGTATTGTCAACAAACTATTAAGTTCCAATGTGTTCAGGTAGTATATACATATAACCAAGCCTATTTATCTAGAGATTACTCTTCCCTGGGGTCCAAGGCAGAAATCAATCTATAAATCAACAGCATATTAAACACAACAAAACTGTATACAAATTAGCATTTTTAAAAAATCCTCACCCAGGAATATTTTTACTGGTTTTAGAGAAAGAGGAAGCGAGAGAAATAGAGAGAAATCCATGTGAGAGAGACATCTATCAGTTATCTCTGACATGCACCCTGACCGGGGGATCAAACTTGCAACCTATGTACATGCCCTGATCTGGAATCAAACCCTCAACCTTTTGTGGTACAGGATGATGCTCCAACCAACTGAGTACCTGGCCAGGGCTACCAATTTCTTTCTTTCTTAAAATATATATTTTTATTGACTTCAGAGAGGAGGGAGAGGGAGAGAGAGATAGAAACATCAATGATGAGAGAGAATCATTGATCAGCTGCCTTCTGCATGTCCCCAACCGAGGACTGACCCTGTAACCCCGGCATGTGCCCTAAACCGGAACCAACCCAGGACCCTTCAGTCCACAATCCAACACTCTATCTTCTGAGCCAAACAAGCTCTGGCAGTGCTCAATTTCAATAGCAAGAAGGAATGAAAAAAAAGGCAAATATGCACCCATTACTATGGAGATAGTAAATGGACTCTAAATTTCATGAGGGTGGGGACTCTACATTGTTCATTTGGTGTCCCCCAATTTAAGCACAATGCCCCACACATAAAAGACACTCAATAAATAGGTAATAAAACCTTGGATTACAGAGTAAAACAAGTGAGCAATAGGCTCAACACTTGAGTGCAAACAATTTTTCCTGAAGGGAAATCTCATTTGAACCTCTCATTTCATAATGAACACTCATGTGCACAGGATAATGTAAACTACCTAAATTTGGGCCATGTTTAGTTTAATTAGTTCAGAGGCATGTTTAGAAAAAAACGCCTCAAATCTTAGCCCACTTATTAGTATTTATGTTTAAGGTTCTTATCATATTCAACAGTTCATAAATTAACAGTCTGATTACCTGTACTACATTTTCTTCCTGCTTTCTTCTTTCATTTAGTTTAAGAGAAAATAGCAGTTATTTGCTTTCTAACAAAATCATTTCATAAGTTTTGAAGTTTTAAAAGTATTGCACTAGCATTGCAATTACTTTGGAAAAATTCTAGCAATCAACATCGGACCCCTTCTGAGATATGTATTTTACTGTTTTCTCCTGCTTTTAAATTCTCTCACTTCTACTCTCCCTTTCACATTTTACAATTGTTTGCACATTCTAAAGACCTGTGATTCCTAAATGCTCCTGGGAACTCACATTTCTGATTACTTTTTTACTGCATGAATAAAGTTCCTATGCTTTCTGGTCAAACGGTGAATTGATTTTCCATTCTGCTTGGTATGAATAAAGCACAGTCAATCCCTTCTCATCATTAGTGATATTTGTCCATTCTCTGCTAGACTCTCTGTGGATTCTCTTGTCCTCAGATACAAATTTCTTTCTATCTAATTCAGAAAATTGTTGGGGATTAGTTCAGAATTACACTAGTTAAAATGTTTTTGTTTTTTTGGTTTTATTTTACTGCTGTAGCTGTGCTACACTTAAACCATTTACAAAATTTAGATAGCTTTTTAAAAGCAAGACACTGTTTTAAGTTTTTTTTTTACCAATTAATGCCTCATGTGAATACTGTATTTCTTTACAGCCTGTGATAATGAAATAAAGACAGTTCTTCCCAAGCATTGGCTCAGGACTCCAAATACCTGCTTGTTGCTTTAGCTGGTTTGGCTCAGTGGATAGAGTGTTGGCCTGTGAACTAAACGGGCCCAGGTTTGATTCCACTCAAGGGCATATACCAGGGTTGTGGGCTCGATCCTCAGTAGGGGGTGTGCAGGAGGCAGCTATTCAACGATTCTCTCCCATCATTGATGTTTCTAACTCTCTCTTCCTCTCATTTACTCTCTGAAATCAATAAAAATATATTTTAAAACATAAATAAATACCTGCATGGTTTTGCTCTATATTTTTCTTTCTCCCGGATCAGTATCGTTATCTTTTCCTTCTCACAGTGAGTAATGATAGAACATCACATATTCCTTTTTGAAAGTTGGACAAGTGGACAAGTTTACTCTCCCTCTTTCAGGTAATTGTCAGATCAGTGTGTGATTATTCTTCCAATTGCCTTCTATTTCAAGCTTTCATCCTTTCATTTGTTATATACTTCTCTATTTTTAATGACATTTCTTTTCTGCAGCTCAAAAGATTGACAGATGAGGGGCTGGGTGAAAAACGGTGATTGAAAAAAATATTTTAAAAAATATTGATCATTGACTTAGCCATAGGTTGGGGAGTTGAAATGCCATAGACAAAATAACTTCTACCTTTGAAAAGTAACAACCATGAGAGAGACTGTTTGGGATACATTGCTTTACCAGGAAATGTATTTATTGGAACTGATTTGTTTATTTTGTTTTTTATTGGCGAGTAGATGTTTTTCATATATTATTTTTTAAATTTTTAAAAATTTAATTTTAGAGGAAGAGAGAGACATTAATTTGTTGTTCCATCTATCCAAGCATGCATTGCTTGATTCTTGTATGTGCTGTGACTGGGAATCGAACCCACAACTTTGGCTTATTGGGATGAAACTCTACCCAACTGAGCCACCGTACCAGAGCCTTGGTTTATTTTTAGTTGTGGACATGTATTCTATACACAGAGTGACAGAAACCTACACTCTTTAGTGTCACAAGCACTAGATTGAAACACTTTGATTCAATACGCTAGTATTTCACAAATTACGTTCAGATATATTACTTGTAGTCCATGGAATAGTAATAAATGTTAGTTATTTTGAAAATGAGATTTATTGTTTTCATATGTTTGGAAAACGCTGGATTAAAATAAACAGGACTTTATTTCTCTATGCATTTCTGAGAGCCAGTACTTGTAGTGATTCTCTAAGACCCTACTGGACATTAATGTTCAAAAAATTATTTGACTTCATAAAACATTGTTCATAAATCATATCATGAGTTTAGTATTTTGTGGGATTCAGATCAATAGAAGAATGTGTGAGCAGTTACTTATGTCAAATGAAATTTATGTTAATAATTCTAAAAAAGCGTTTATTTTTATTTGATCAGAGCAAAATATATGAAGTAGATCCTTGAGGTGATATTTGATATCTTAGATAACTCAATATTTGTCTGCATGTCTTTTTGACCATGCATGATGCAATTTCATTGTTCCATATTCAAAAAATAAGTTATAGCCTTAATATTTTTATCACATTTACCAAACATTCCTCATTGCTCTAGAACTAAGTAGTTTTATTTTTCCCCCTTTTCTAGATACAGTAATTGTTGGCCACCAACAATGTGCTTAGACCAGTGGTTCTCAACCTTCCTAATGCCACAACCCTTTAATACAGTTCCTAATGTTGTGGTGACCCCCACCCATAAAATTATTTTCGCTGCTACTTCATAACTGTAATTTTGCTACTGTTATGAATTTTAATGTAAATATCTGATATGCAGGATGTATTTTCATTGTTACAAATTGAACATAATTAAAGCATAGTGATTAATCACAAAAACAATATGTAATTATATATGTGTTCTTCGATGGTCTTAGGCGACCCCTGTGAAAGGGTCATTCAACCCCCAAAGGGGTCACGACCCACAGGTTGAGAACTGCTGGCTTAGACTCATACCAGTGGCCTTTTATTGAACTCTGGAGAGGGTCCGCAAGAGGGCTCCAGGGCACCTCAGGCCCTCTCCCCCAGTCGCAATCAGCTGGACCCCAGCAGCAAGCTAACCTACTGGTCGGAGCATCTACCCCCTGGTGGTCAGTGGGCATCATAGCGACTGGTTGAGACACTTAGCATATTAGGTTTTTATTATATAGGATCATATTCATACTATTTCTTTGTAGCTTTCTTTTTCAATAAAATATTTGGAACCAAGTTTATGTTTCCTGAAAATTATTTTGCATAAGAATTGATCCACTTTATAATGCACAAATATTGAGAAAACACTTCTTTAATGCTCCTTTCAGATTTCTTATGACCCACAAATCAGCTACTTTTGGCAACTTATAGAAAAATGTATACTCTAGGCCACAAACTATAGGTATATGAAAATATTTTAATATATAAATTACCTACAATTGGCATTTAGATAATATTTACTGACATATTGATAGGAGGATACATAGCCACAAGGTTTCTTATGCTTTTGTTGGACAATTTGTTCTAAGTATAAGATGCTTAGCACATATTTTGTAGCTTGAAAAGCATTAATTCTAGAATTCTGTACAAGCTACTAAAAGGGCCCAATTCAGACCTAGTCAGTCTGGCTCAGTGGATAGAGCATCAGCCTGTGGACTGAAGGGGCCTGGACTTGATTCCGGTCAAGGGCACTTCCTTGGTTGCAAGCTTTTCCCTCGCTTGGGAGCTGGTTGGGGCATGAGCAGGAGGCAACCAATCAATGTGTTTCTCTCACATCAATGTTTCTCTCTGTCTTTTCCTCTCTCTTCCACTCTCCCTAAAAATCAATGGAAAAATATCCTCAGGTAAGGATTTAAAAAGGGGGGGTCTAACTCAGACCTTCCCACACCATGTAAATTCCTGATGATAGGTTAAAATCGTATTTTAATTTTATTAAGACTCGATTTTTAAAAATATATTTATCTGACATGGAAATCTAATCAAAGTTTCAACTATATACCAGTTTCAATCCTTGTAGGATTGAAAAACAGAAATGAGCAATTTTGAATACCTCTGTGAATAATTTGTTAGGCAGCAATTTCAAAGCTTTCACAGCTCCAATATAAATTTAAAATGAATTTTGGTAAACATATTGAGGTTATGTGAAAGTTAATGCATTTTTAAACAGATAACACTACTTTCCTGAATAGAACCTCAATTGCTTGGAAGCAGGATGAGAAATAAGTTTCAGATTTTACTTCCTGATAGTTCCAATATCACAAATTACTATATTTTAAGAGATACAAAAATAGACCAAGGTTATAATTTTCTTTGAACTTATATATCATTTAATAATTCAAAATTTAATACTTGTGCCTGGCCAGTGTGGTTCAGTGGTTGAGCATCGGCCATGCACCAAGAGGTCAACTATTGGATTCCTGGTCAGAGCACATGCCTGGATTGCAGGCTCCATCTTTGGCAAGGAGACATGCAGGAAACTGCAGATTGATGTTGATGTTTTTCTCTCATTGATGTTTCTATCTCTCTCTCATATAAAGTTCTATCTTTTTATATATATATATATATATATATATATATATATATATATATATATATATATATAAAGTTCTATCTTTATTCAATTTATATCCCAAATTCTCAATGTAGAAAATAAAACTTTAAATAATATATGATATCATTAAATTCTAATATTTACTTGTATGTAATTATCTTTGAACATGTCAACAACTTACCATTCTCAGTTGTGAAAGAAAACATTACAACAGATGGAGTAAACAGAAAAAAAGACTTTATTCAAAACTATTGCAATAGGGGAGAGAGACTGACTTCAACTCTCTGAAAAATAAAGGTGGTGTGGGCAGGGGAGGTGAGATTTTTAGCACTGGGGTGAGCTGGTGGAAAAGTATTGAAGGATGAGGTTAGGGGAGGTTGATAAATCTGATTAGGTCATGTGTGTTTGCTAATTGTGGCTTATTAAGTTAGATGCCTACCCTCATAGGGAGCCTGGGAGAGCTGGGCACTAATATCTCCTTCAATGATTACATTTGAAAGCAATGGTTCCAGGTCCTTGAGAAAGACATTCATGGGTTGTAAAACTGGCAAAAGGCTGGGCGAAGATTTATATCTAAAGGGAGCAGAAAAATAATTTGTAGTTACAACTTTCTAAAGTAAATAATCTAAGTTGTCAGGGCTTGAAGTCAGGAAGAAACCTGTGTAAAATTTAATCAAGATGAGGGGAAGGTTAAGGCCATCTTCATCACATTTTAAAAAATGCAACTCATACAGTCTACTCCTGGAAACTCGCAGCTGGTGTTTGCCATGACAGATACAAATTTTGCCTGTATATGTGAGGCATGAAAAATATATTGGGTGTAGGATGAACCAAAGGTGACTGTTTAACAAAAGATCTTCAGGTTTTGTTAATTAAGCACTAGTATTTTTATTATTATACTTTAATGTCCAATAGAAGATTTATTTCATTAAGATAACACCAAAAGAGTATATACATTTTTAATAGTTTATGACATATTTAATAGCGTTCCTCATAAGACTACTATGACATCCTTGAAATGTATGGACACTTCTTATAGCCCTATGCTGTAAGATTGCTACAAACTATTTTGGCTACCCAGATACTAGATTTCCAAGTTCTAGTAATTTTAATTTTAGCTATATAAAAAAGGTAATATAAGAATCAACTGGCAGAAAATAGTATTAGCATATTTTTTAATATATTTTATTGATTTTTTATAGAGAGGAAGGGAGAGAGATAGAGAGTTAGAAACATCGATGAGAGAGAAACATCGATCAGCTGCCTCCTGCACATCTCCCACTGGGGATGTGCCCACAACCCAGGTACATGCCCTTGACCGGAATCGAACCTGGGACCTTTCAGTCCGCAGGCCGACGATCCATCCACTGAGCCAAACCGGTTTCGGCATTAGCATATTTTTTTTAATTTGATGAGAATATTATAATTTTGGACATTACTAGGGATTATTTTCATATCATCTTTCATATTGATAAGGGTTGGACACTTTATTAGTTGAGTAATAATATCTAAAACTTAATGTTAATGCTTAATACTGACATTATCTCTTTGACATAAGTTTATCCACATTTTATAAAAGAGGAAACTTGGGCAGAGTGATTAATAATATTTATAATTTGCCCAAGGTTACACACTCTGTATGCTACATAGGAGATTGATGGACAATTGATACTAAGTTGCCTATCAAATGTCAAAGGCATCATTTAAAGAGACTGAGAACCACCATTAAAAATGTCTCACTGCCTTTCTATGAGGAATTTCTTTGCTGTTATTTCTGAATATCTTGGTCATGATCTTTTCCTATCTGGAGTTCCTTTGAAAATGTACCCTTTTTCTACATTCTATACTTGGTTGTTCCTGTTAGTTTCAGGATCCAGCTCTGGGTTCTTGGCCATGTACTTATGATATTATTCAAGTTCGTGTTCTAGTTTCTATTGCATTACCTGTTTTATTTCTGAATGTTCCTCCTCTCTTTACTTTTTAATTTTTTTATTATTTGGATGATTCTCACTAAAAAATAATGCTCAGATTATTGTTCTTTTACATCCAGAAGTGTTCTCTTGACCTTTGCTATCTTTGCTTTCTAACCCACTTCTCAAATATATCAGCGACCTGATGGAGACTTTTATAGATCTTCTACTTGTCCCCTATGACACTTTCACATTCCATGGATATTACTGATTTTTCTATCTTCCCCACAATGGAGGCTTCATTGTACTGCCAGTGCTTGTCACAGCATACCTCACTGTAGATGCTAAATGAGTGCTCACTGAATGAGTTAATACAACAGTTATTCTGAAAAACCAGGAAAAGAGGGAAATAAATTTAACATGGGGAACAATATTGGGATTTATTACAAACACTAAAGCACTGCCTTTACCTTCAAGCTACGTTGTGCCCAGCTGAGGACATAGACAAGCACACACTCTCAGTGAAGTGTGATATGTAGTTGCCTATAGTGTTTCAAGAAATTGTTAAGCATATGTGTCTAATAAAAGCCTAAAGACTAAGGGAAGCTTCTTGAATAAGCATCCTGATAGCTTAGAACTGACCAGGGAATGCAGTTAAAGCTGCTACAAATCATGAAATATGAGTGTTTCAAGGAGAAAAAATAGTATATGCAAATGTCTAGAATAGGATGCAATGACACTTTCTAGGAAACTGGAAGTAATTCAACATGGACGAGAATGGCAAGACAAGGGATTGAGAAATACAACAGGAGTGAGATCATTAAGATGTATGTGTTAGGTAATAGCCTTCAATAATTTGTGAGGGTTTTTTTCCTTAATATAATAGGTAACCATAAATATTTTAAGCAGAGATGCTCCAAGATTGGGTTTTCATTTTAGAAGGGATATACTCACTGTAGCATGATAAATACACTGGAGAGAACCAAATTTTGAAGGTCACCTCCCAAAAAATATTGCCATAATGTATAATAAAAATGGTGATCTTCTGAAATAGGAGAATAATGATACAAATGAAATATATTGTTTTGAGATTTTATTGATTTGATAGTTGGTAATTGGATGAGAGAGGAGTCAAGGATGACTGCCATATTTCTGTCTTGGGAATTGGATAGACAGTTGTCTTGCCATGATAAGACAAGGATATTGAGGTTGAGGGAGGTGGATGTGAAAAATGATGCATTCAGTGTCATCAATTCTGAGTTTTAGGTGTTTATGAGATATCCCATAGTTTTATAGAAAGAATGCATACAACTTAAGGAGCATTCTGATATGTAAGTACATATCAGTAAGCCACAAGTTAGTTATAGATAATATGTGAAGTTATCAGAGTGTTAGAGTAAAATCTAATGAACACCAATAATTAAAGGACAAGTGAAGAAAAAGACAGAGAAAGAATATGAGTCACTGTAAGCCAGAGGTTCTCAACTGGGGCGCTATTGGCACTATTGGCACTATTGCACTCCATGGGATATTTGTCAATGTCTGGAGTTATTTTCAGTGTCATGATAAAAAATAACTGAGGCAAGGGGCATAGGTGAAGTGTGCTACTGGCATCTATTCAGTAGAGTCCAGGGATGAGCCAAATTGCTGAAGTTCATAAATCCTGCCACAGAAAATTAAAAATAATATATAATAAAAATGTAATATTTGAAAGCCAAGTAAAGATGCCATTTGAAGGAAGAAAGAGGACAGATGTAGATAGAATTTCTCTTTAAAAGAATCCATTGGGAAAATAATTTTAATGAATGAGGGTTTCAGATGGCAGGAGACTGAAATGTAAGGGTATTGGTGTAAAGTGAAAGGTGGCTTTCCTGGAATCCTGAAAGAATAAGTGAATGGGGACCTGGTAGAGAGAAAAAAAGGTGCAATTTTTTAATAAAGGGGGTAAATAGCAAGGATTTTCAAAAAGAAAATCTGGGGGACTTAAAAAGCTTACATAATAATAGATATGAGACAGGAGATAGAAAAAAATAAAAACAGGATGCATAGTCAAAGGAACAGCAAAAAAGGCCAAAAGATAGAAAGAAGTAGAAAGTGAATAATGAATAAAGCAATAGAATTAGGTGGAATCAAACCTACAAGATTAGAGAAATACAATTCCCATTGAGGAAAGGAGGAAAATAACGATTATGAATTCAACTATAAAACTGTGATAATTAATACAGATTTTATCTTTGTGAATTTGGAGATGATGCCATCTACTGAAAATGGGGAAGGGTGGTGAAATGGGAGATTTGATTATAGCAGAATGGATTTACAATATCCATCCTGGGCAATGGGAAAGGAATCTGACCAGGAAAGCACACAACAGTATACCTAATAACTATGGATGAAGTTGCCAAAGAAAAAATAAAATTAAATTCTGAGGGTTGATTCTGTTTTACATCTTTAACTTGTAATAATGACTAAAACCATCTATGCTTTATATATTTTATCTTTATACATCCTTTTACCCCCCTCATTTTACTGGTCTCATTAATACATTTTTCTTTTTACTGTAAGCCAATGTTTTTGACCTGGCCCTGGTGAATATTAGTGTTGGGAGGGAAGGACTAGAACAGTGTAATAAACTATTTCCATGAATATGCAATTAAATAATCATACTTCAGTACTGAATCTCTGAAAGCAGTTAAATGTTTGCTATCCTCATAGATTTTCATTAATATTTCTGCCAGGAAGAAAAAATGGCGGAGGCTTAGACGGACGTGTTGGTGCTTTATCCCGGAGCAGATAGGGGCGAGCAGCTGAAACGGGTAACAATCAGCCCGATCAAGCTGGGGAGGCTCAGCTGAGAGGCAGTCTGCAGCCAGGAAAGACAGAGAACTCCTAAAAAATGCGGATGGTTAGAGATTGAGGCTGAAACCTCCCCCTGGGCGCCAGCGCAGCGGCGAGACCGCGCCATCTTGGGTTGCGGCTACCGGTTACCTGCATCCAGAGAACGGCTACTAACCCAGCGCCTACCAACCCGGAGGCAACGACTCGCAAGCAGCGCGACTACAAGAGCCCAGCGGAGACCTGCATCCCTCCACGGAAAGGTTAGACTTACCCCAAAGGTGCGGTTTGCAGTTCAGGTTGAAATGAGGAACGCGCGCGAGGGCGCAGGGGGAAATCTGCGCACTCCAAAATCCGCGCACATAGAAGCCAGGGTAATCCGCAAGTGGGGAGGGCTCCCGCAGGGCTGCTGCCAGAAGGTATCACTATAAATGAGCCCATAATTGGACTGGATGCAAAAAGGGCTACCTCAGAGTTTCCCTGATAACCGGCTACTTGTTGCCAGGGGCTTGAGCGCGCGCAGACACTCCGCGCAGACATTTCGCTCAGTTCTGGAGGGTGGAACCCTGCGAGTTCGAACAGCTTCCCAGGCTCTTGTTTCCACACTTCCTCTTACTTCTGGGAGTTTGATTGTTGACCCCATTGGATGTGATTGCCCAGTTGGAGTCACTAGCAGAGCTTGTAGGGGAAGATTGTTTTTGGGGAGCCGGGGAAACAGAGCTGGGAGTGGCGCCGCCTGGGAAAACCAGCTCTGGGCGGAGCTGGTTCAGGTACAATACAGAGCTCCTGGTCGGAGAGAACTTATAGCCTCGGAGGTCAATCCAGAAACACTGCCACCCAGAGGTAGAGCCACGAACTGACTCTTCTGTAAATACAGATAAGGCAATAAGGGGATTTTACGGCCGGCCTTAAAATCAGGACTGTGGCTTACAACACGGAGGAGCAGTGTACCAGAGGGAAACTCAACATTCTCCTGAATTCCAGGTGGGCCAATAAGAAGAGTAGAAGATCAGAAGCACCTGCATTACTGCACATTTTTATTTCTATTTTTTTAAATTACTTTTTCTCCTTTTAACTAAGAAAACATTTTTTTTCTGTTTTTCTTTTTTCTTTTTCTCCATCACCTGATTTTGCCCTTTCAGCTACTACATTTTTATTTTTAACTAGTATTTTTACCGCTACCATTTTACCATTCTTTTAAGTGTCATTTTATTTTGTCTTTATTTTATTTTGGGACCAATGTTCTCCATTCTATTTTCATCGTTCCTTTAGCAACATTGTTCTCTACCTCAATTTGCCTCTGTGCTAAACAATCTTCCCCACTTTTTCCCTTTTGCTGTCCTGTTTCTCTTACCCTACTCCAGCTTTTGATTTTCCCTATTCTTTTTACCCCCTGTCAAAATTTAACCCTGCTTATATATCCTACGTCCAATCCCCTGTTCTAAATCCTTATACACCTTTCCCTTATCTTCCTTCACTATCCAATTTTTTTTTCTCTTCTTCTTCTTCTTTTCTCTCTCTATTGTGTTATTGTTGTTTGTTTGATTGACGAATATATTGGGTTTTTTTTTTAATTGTTTGTGAGGTTAGACTGCTTATTCTTTTTATTTTCCTGCCCCTCCTTCTACCCCCCCTCCCCTGGTTATTTCTGTGTTTCTGTTTCCCCTTGCGTCGCTTGATATTATTGGTTGTTTATAGTTTGTATTCATCTCCAGGAATCTGTTGCTGTAATTTGTTGGTATTAGTGGCGGACCTATAGGACTTTTCTCCTCATATAAATAGTCTCTTCCCCTTTTATACTTCATTCTCTTTTCTCTCTTACTTTTTTTTTCCTCCTCTTGTTCCCCTCCCTTTTCCCAATTTCATTTTTGCACTCCTTTTTTTCTTTCTTTCTTTTTTCTCTTCTACCTTTTTCTCTTCTTTCCCCCTTATCTCTCAACTCTCTTAGCTCGGGAGGCCACCTTTATTTGGGGTTAGTAATATCGTTAATACAATAGTGTTTAGTGCCTGGTACGTTGTGCCTTGTTGTGTTGTATTTTGTGCCTTTAAATCAACGCAGCAGATTCAAGCAACAGCGGCCTCCTGATCACCATACGCTCTGCCTGGGGAACAGTTGCTGTGTGTGAAGCCTCCCTCCACCAGCCAGAAGAGCCACCACAGCTGTGAACAGCACCCACCAGAGGCTCTGCTATCAACAGAGGAGCCACTGCTACCACAACTGCCCAAGGAGCAACCACAGCCCGAGGAGCCACTGCCACCCAGGGAGCAGCCACTGCCTCCCAGGGTTCAGCCACTGAACGATTCAACAACTAGTCATGTCAGTGAGATCAAACATGGGTAGACAAAGAAACCCCCAAAGGAAAGAAAAGGAGGACTCGCCAGAAAAGCAGCTAAGTGAGACAGAGATATGCAACATGATGGAAAAAGAATTCAGAATAAGGTTCCTAGAGTACATGCACCGGATGTTCAAGAAGCAAGAAGAAACAGATGAAAAACTCAACTACTTATGCAAGAAGCTAGAAGAAACAGATGAAAAAATCAACAACTTAAGTAAGTCCCAAGAAGAAATGAAGAGCGACATAGCTTCAATAAAAAACTCCATTGAAAGTATCAACAGTAGACTGGGAGAAGCGGAGGACCGAATTAGTGAATTAGAAGACAAGGAAGCAAAACACACTCAAACTGTACGGCAAATGGAGAAAAAAATTAAAAGACAGGAGGAGAGCCTAAGGGAGCTTTGGGACAACATGAAACGAAACAACATACGAATAATAGGGGTGCCAGAACAACAGAAAGATGAACATGGATTAGAAAACCTATTCGAAGAAATAATATCAGAAAACTTCCCTGAGGTGGGGAAGAAAAAAGTCACACAAGCCCAGAGAGTCCCAAACAAGGTGAACCCGAAAAGACCCACACCAAGACACATCATAATTACCATGGCAAATGTTCAGGATAAAGAGAGAATCTTACAGGCTGCAAGAGAGAGACGGAAAGTAACATACAAGGGATCTCCCATTAGATTATCAAATGATTTCTCAACAGAAACACATCAGGCCAGAAAAGAATGGACGGAAATCTACAAAGTGATGCAAAGCAAAGGACTGAATCCAAGAATACTCTATCCAGCAAGGCTATCATTCAAAATTGAAGGGGAAATAAGAAGCTTCACAGACAAAAAAGGGCTAAGGGAGTTTATCACCACCAAGCCAGCCATGCAAGAAATGCTAAAGGGACTGGTGTAAAAAGAAGAAACATCAAGCTCAGAAAGAAAACAGCCACACACACACACACACACACACACAAAGAAATGGCTACAAACAAGTACCTTTCAATAATAACTTTAAATGTAAGTGGACTAAATGCTCCAACCAAAAGACATCAAGTGGCTGAATGGATAAAAAAACATGACCCATACATCTGCTGTCTACAAGAGACCCACCTCATTAGAAGGGACTCACACAGACTGAAAGTGAAGGGATGGAAAAATATCTTTCACGCAAATGGAAAGGAAAAGAAAGCTGAGGTAGCAATACTAATATCTGACAAAATACATCTCAAAGTGAAGGCCATAACCAGAGATAAGGAAGGCCACTTCATAATACTAAAGGGATCAATACAACAAGAAGATATAACCCTGGTAAACATATATGCACCCAATGCAGGAGCACCCACATACATAAGAAAACTTCTGGAAGATATCAGGGAAGAGATCGACAACAATACAATCATAGTAGGGGACTTTAATACACCACTGACATCACTGGATAAATCCGCTAGACAAAAACTCAGCAAAGAAACAGCAATCCTAAATGACTCACTAGATCAGATGGACTTAATTGACATCTTCAGAACACTTCACCCCACAGCTGCAGAATATACATTCCTCTCAGGTGCTCATGGGACATATTCAAAAATAGACCACATATTGGGTCACAAGCAAAGTCTCCACAAATTCAAGAAGATTGAAATCATAAAAAGCTTCTTCGCAGACCACGATGGCATAATGTTAGAAATAAACTACAATAAAAACAACCCAAAATACTCAAACACTTGGAAGCTGAATAGCATGTTATTAAATATTGATTGGGTTACCGATGACATCAAAGAAGAAATTAAAAACATCCTGGACACTAATGACAATGAAAACACAACAATCCAAAACCTCTGGGACACAATGAAAGCAGTCCTGAGAGGAAAGTTTATAGCTCTACAGGCCTATCTCAAAAAACAAGAAAAAATGGTAGTCAATCATCTAACTCTACAACTCAAAGAATTAGAAAGAGAGCAACAAGAAAACCCCAGAGTGAGCAGAAGGAAGGAGATAATAAAGATTAGAGCAGAAATCAATGACATAGAGACCAAAAAAACAATACAGAAAATCAATGAAACCAAGAGCTGGTTCTTTGAAAGGATAAACAAGATTGACAAACCCCTAGCCAGGCTCACCAAGAAGCAAAGAGAGGTCCCAAATAAACCAAATCAGAAATGATAGAGGCGAAATAACAACAGACCCCACAGAAATACAAATGATTGTTAAACAATACTACGGGCAACTCTACTCCAACAAACTAGACAACCTGGAGGAAATGGACAAATTCCTAGAAAAATACAACATTCCAAAACTCAAACAGGAAGAATCTAAAAACCTCAATAGGCCAATAACTATGGAAGAAATTGAAGCAGTCATCAGAAAGCTTCCAGCAAACAAAAGCCCAGGGCCAGACGACTTCACAGGGGAGTTTTACCAAACATTCAAGGAAGAACTAAAACCTACCCTCCTCAGACTACTACAAAAAATTCAAGAGGAAGGAACACTTCCAAGCTCATTCTATGAAGCCAGCATCACCCTAATACCAAAACCAGGTAAAGACATCACAATGAAAGAGAATTACAGGCCAATATCCCTCATGAACATAGATGCCAAAATCCTCAACAAAATCTTAGCAAATCGGATCCAGCAGTACATCAGAAGGATCATACACCATGACCAAGTAGGATTTATCCCAGAGATGCAAGGATGGTACAACATCCGTAAATCAATAAATGTGATACATCACATAAACAAATTGAAAGAAAAAAACCACATGGTCATATCAATTGATGCAGAAAAAGCATTCGACAAAATCCAACACCCATTTTTGATAAAAACTCTCAGAAAGGTGGGAATAGAAGGATCATACCTCAACATAATAAAAGCCATATATGACAGGCCCACAGCCAACATCATACTCAATGGACAAAAACTAACACCATTTCCCCTAAGAACAGGAACAAGACAGGGATGCCCACTCTCACCACTCCTGTTCAACATAGTACTGGAAGTATTAGCCATTGCAATTAGGCAAGAAGAAGAAATAAAAGGCATCCAAATTGGAAAAGAGGAAGTAAAACTGTCCTTATTTGCAGATGACATGATATTATACATACAAAACCCTAGAGACTCCATCAAAAAGCTCCTAGACTTAATACATGAATTTGGCAATGTAGCAGGATACAAAATTAACCCCAAGAAATCTGAGGCATTTCTATACTCCAATAGTGAACTTTCAGAAAGAGAGATTAGAAAAACAATCCCATTTACCATCGCACCAAAAAAATTAAGATACCTAGGAATAAACTTAACTAAAGAGGTTAAAGACCTCTACTCAGAAAACTACAGGACGTTGAAAAAAGAGATAGAGGAAGACATAAACAGATGGAAGAACATACCATGTTCTTGGATTGGTAGAATCAACATCATTAAAATGTCTATACTACCCAAAGCAATCTATAAATTCAAAGCACTCCCCATTAAAATACCAATGGCCTTCTTCAAAGATCTAGAACGAACTCTCCAAAAATTCATCTGGAATAAAAAAAGACCCCGAATAGCTGCAACGATCCTGAGAAAGAACAAAGTAGGCGGGATCTCAATGCCAGATATCAAGCTGTATTACAAAGCCACTGTTCTCAAAACTGCCTGGTACTGGCACAAGAACAGACATATAGATCAGTGGAATAGAATAGAGAGTCCAGAAATTAGCCCGAACCAATATGCTCAATTAATTTTTGACAAAGGAGGCATGAACATACAATGGAGCCAAGATAGTCTCTTCAATAAATGGTGTTGGGAAAATTGGACAGATATATGCAAGAAAATGAAACTAGACCACCAACTTACACCATACACAAGAATAAACTCAAAATGGATAAAGGACTTAAATGTATGACAGGAAACCATAAAAATTCTAGAAGAATACAAAGGCAACACAATCTCAGACATATGACAAAACAATTTCTTCACTGATACAGCTCCTAGGGCAGTTGAAACTAAAGAGAAAATGAACAAATGGGACTACATCAAAATAAAAAGCTTCTGCACAGCAAAAGAAACCATCAACAAAACAACAAGAAAACCCATCTCGTGGGAAAACATATTTGCCAACGTCATATCTGATAAGGGCTTAATCTCCAAAATTTATAGGAAACTCATACAACTTAACAAAAAGAAGATAAACAATCCAATCAAAAAATGGGCAAAGGATCTAAATAGACACCTTTCAAAAGAGGACATTCAGAAAGCCAAGAGACATATGAAAACATGCTCAAAGTCACTAATCATCCGAGAGATGCAAATCAAAACAACAATGAGGTACCATCTCACACCTGTCAGAATGGCCATCATCAACAAATCAACAAACGACAAGTGCTGGAGAGGATGTGGAGAAAAAGGAACACTTGTGCACTGCTGGTGGGAATGCAGACTGGTGCAACCACTATGGAAGGCAGTATGGAGGTTCCTCAAAAAATTGGAAATGGAACTCCCATTTGACCCTGTGATTCCACTTCTAGGAATATATCCCAAGAAACCAGAAACACCAATCAGAAAGGATATATGCACCCATATGTTCATAGCAGCACAATTCACCATAGCTAAGATCTGGAAACAGCCTAAGTGCCCATCAGTAGATGAATGGATTAGAAAACTGTGGTACATCTACACGATGGAATACTATGCTGCTGTTAAAAAGAAGGAACTCTTACCATTTGCAACAGCATGGATGGAACTGGAGAGCATTATGCTAAGTGAAACAAGCCAGTCAATGAAGGAAAAATACCACATGATCTCACTCTTTCGTGGATAATTAAGACCATTACAAACTTTCGAACAATAATAAATACAGTGGCAGAGCTGCCTCAAACTGATTGTCGAACTGCAGTGGGAAGGCCAGGGAGGGTTGGGGGACAGGAGGGAGGGGAGTAAGAGATCAACCGAAGGACTTGTATGCATCCATATAACCATAACTAATGGACATAAGACACTGGGGGGTAAGGGAGGGCAGGGGCTTGTCAAGGGTGGGGGGGGGAAAGAACACTTATTTAATACCCTTTGTAATACTTTTAGCGAAAAAATAAATAAATAAATAAATAAATAAAATAATAAAAAATATTTCTGCCAAATTTCAATATAAAACAATCATCCTATTTCATTTCGACAACCCACATTTTGAATAAACCTAAAGATTAGAAGCTTCTGAGCAAGAGTTTAACGTGCATTCTCCTTATCTGAAAATACTGTTAGAAATGTTATTTGGATTATAAGCAGAGCTTTCATTTGTAGAGCCCATGGCAGTTTGTATTGTAAATATGCACATATCTTTGCTTCAGCAAGACTCTTCTAAGTACATTTCATGATACTTTTCATATGCACTGGATTTGATTTGTTTTAGGGCATAATATAAATTCTCAGCTGTTATACAGGATAAATGAAACACTTTTTTAGTTTTATTTTATTGTTTAAAGTATTACAAATAGTAGTACATTTGTCTCCCTTTTTTCCCCATTGATCTTCCCCCGGCCTCCTCTACCCCCCAGGACATGCCCTCCCCCACTCCCCCACTGTCTTGCATCCATTGGTTATGCTTATATGCATGCATACAAGTCCTTCAGTTGATCTATTACCTCCCCCCTGAACCCTCCCTAGCCTTCCTGCTGTAGTTTGACAGTCTGTTTGATGCTTCTTTGTCTCTATATCTATTTTTATTCATGTTTATAATGTCCTTTATATTCCACAAATGAGTGAGTTTGTGTGGTACTTTTCTTTCACTGACTAGTTTATTTCACTTCGCATAATGCTCTCCAGTTCTATCCATGCTGTTGTAAATGGTAAGAATTCCTTTTTTACAGCAGCATAGTATTCCATTGTGTAGATGCACCACAGTTTTTTAATCCACTCATCTGCTCAAGCCATTAGGCTCAATTAATATTTGGCAAAGGAGGCAAGAGCATAGAATGGAGTCAGGACAATCTCTTCAATAAATGGTGTTGGGAAATTTGGTCAGATACTTACAAAAACATGAAACTAGACCACCAACTGACACCATACACAAAAATAAACTCAAAATAGATAAAGGACCTCAACATAAGATGGGAAACCATAAAAATATTAGAAGAAGCCATAGGCACCAAAATAGCACACATTTGTCATTGCAATATCTTTACCGATACAGCTCTTATGGCAATGGAAACTAAGGAGAAAATAAACAAATGGGACTACATCAAAATAAAAAGCTTCTGCACAGCAAAAGACACCATCAACAAAACAACAAGAAAGTCCACTGCATGGGAGAACATATTTTCCAATGTTATCTCCAATAAGGTTTTAATCTCCAATATTTACAGGGAACTCATACAACTTAACAAAAGGAAGATAAACAACCCAATCAAAAAATGGGAAAAGGACCTAAACAGACACTTTTTAAAAGAGGACATCCAGAAGGCCAAGAGACATATGAAAACATGCTCAAAGTCACAAATCATCTGAGAAATGCAAATCAAAACAACAATGAGGTACCACCTCACACCTGTCAGAATGTCTATCATCAACAAATCAACAAATGACAAGTGCTGGAGAGGATGCGAAGAAAAAGGAACCCTCGTGCACTGCTGGTGGGAATGCAGACTGGTGCAGCCACTGTGGAGAACAGTATGGCATTGCCTCAAAAAAATAAAAATAAAAATGAAACTGCCATTTGACACAGCAATACCAGTTCTAGGAATATATCCCAAGAAACCAGAAACATCCATCAGAAAGAATATATGCACCCCTATGTTCATAGCAGCAGAATTTACAATAGCTAAGATTTGGAAACAGCCTAAAATGCCCATCAGCAGATAAAGGAAACACATTTTAAGAAATCTGTGTTGGTTATGCTTCTATGTGCATCACTGAGCCTCATGATTTATTAACTGCCTAAATAATCCCTTATCGTTTTTGTTTGCTTTTATACAAAACTACTCATCAGGTACTCAGCACTGTATCTACCTTTCTTTGCAGTGTCTCTTAGTTTGTGCATTTGCCCTCAGTTACTTTTGTGAATCCTTCTGGAAGATAATGACCGCATTTCACATTCCATACCACTAGCCACACTACATGCCGCAGAATATAAATGTGTATAAGGTGGTGGTTTCATTATCTTAGGGTCAGTAGAATTTCAAGAGCTTTAAAATTACCTCTATCAGTGATGCAAGTGTCAACTTAGTTTTAATAAATCTTTAGGAACAACTACAAGGTACTTCTAGGACATTTTCCTATTTCTAGAAATACATCACTTGGCTGCCTAATCTATTATCAATGTCTTGCTAAAGAATATACACTATTAATGCAATGCTATATTTCTGCTTTTTGATAACTTAAAAATATCATTAACCAAAAATTTCCCCTGAGTCAATCCACAGTTAAGCTATTTATACAGAATTAAACAAAGAGAATATACTACAAGCCAGACAGGACTATACAAATGTATTTGTCATAATAACACATCTACGAGATGGTAGGATTGCAGTGCCTGTTGTTAAAATTACTTTACTAAATGTGGGCACATTGAAAATCCAGGCATTTGGCAAGGTGACTTTTTTAGAATAAATTAGAGTTGACAAGTAGTGAATTCAGCCAACTAATAAGTATAGTCTACAATTTCTCAGAATATACGGGCAAATTCAGATGTTTTCCTTTTAATTTCCAATAAACTTGACCATATGTTCCACTTGCAGAAAAGCTAAATAATGGGGGTTTGCTTTTACTTTTCTTTCTTGTTAACTACTGCCATTATTTAAAGTTGATGACATTCTTTTAGAATGAACTGTGCCCCATTCTCGAAAGATAATGAGACCTCTCAAAGACAAAATAGCTGTGTATTAGAAAGTAAACAGCTTTTGAAAAAGTCATAAGCAGCACGGGATCCCCATCTCAACCCATATAATATCTATCATGTGACCTCTCTCAATTGCACAGCAATTTGTATTAAGTTTGTCCTGATATTTTTAGTCTGAAAAGAGGCTCAGCATGGAGTTGGCAAAATACAGTCAAAGGAAAGGTGAGGTGAATTAAGCTTATTAATATTATATATTCAGATTTTTCCAGTGGTCGGCAAACTGCGGCTCGGCAAACCGCGGCTCGTGAGCCACACGAGGCTCTTTGGCCCCTTGAGTGTGGCTCTTCCACAAAATACCGACTTCTGCGCATGGGCCACGAAGTTTCAATCACACTGTATGTGTGCGCCCGCACGTGGTATTTTGTGGAAGAGCCACACTCAAGGGGCCAAAGAGCTGCATGTGGCTCGCGAGACACAGTTTGCCAACCACAGGCTAGGACATAACAATGTATTGAGACAAAAAATATCAATGATGTTGGATATAAAAATATTGAAAGGTAAATAAATACAAAAATATATATAAATTTATAATACTGATATTAGCAATGTGGCCCACATGTTCACTAACAATGAGCTTCCTAATACTGAACCTCAATGTTGAACCATCATATCTACCCAATAATGGGTAGTCCTGAATCATCACAGACCTTTCTGTGTTAGTTCTGTTTAATTAATTAAACAAGTAGTCCAATGATTGGGAGGTGGCTTGAATACCTTAGCAGCCCAGTAAGCAAACAAAACCTACACCAATAATGCCTCAGGGTTAACAAATCAGAACTTGAGGACAACCAATCACAAACAGCCAGCTAGGCTTTTCCAAATAAAGGAAATACTTAAGCCACAGCCTATTAAATAATTCCCTTGCTTTGCTTCCACCTTTTCTCTATTATAGTCTTTCTGTTCCTTGATCCTGTTGGTGGAATGCTCTTAGCCACCTCTGTTAGGCTCTGCCGATTCCAATCAATTTTTGCTTGAATAAATCCTTAAAAATTTTTATCATGCTGTATTTTTTAAGTTCACAGTTCTATATGACTTCAGATTTGGGGAAAAAAAAAAAACAACAACAACAAAAACCCTTAGGGAAGCTAAATCCCAAAGTCAAAAAAGAGAAGACCTGGCTGAATTTCTAACCCCAAGCAGCAGACTCAAAAGTGCAAGAAGAATGAAAGAAGTGGTGGGAATAAATACTTCAATTGCAATACATCTTATTCCAGAAGAGTAAAGATAGAGTAGCCAGATGTGGGTAAAAATAATGTTGGGGGAGTTTTCTATAAACTTAAAATCACATGATTGAGGAGGTATAAAATTGGCACGATAATAAGCAAATAGATCAGTAGACCAACATTTAGAATCTAGAAAATAAGAACTTAATATATGATAAATGACATATTTTGAATTTGTAGGGGAAAACCATTGATTATTTAATTAATGCAACAATTGGTTATCCAAAAGACGTAACATTCTTCACAAATCTGCACAACGACTTGAAGAAAATGAAGGGATTTACTTGTAGCAAATGGTGCTGATGCCCTGCCCAGAATTTTGGTAACTTCTTTTACTATCTGATTCACACCTGTAACCTTCTCTGGATAATTACCCTTCTCTGTGCAAATGATGTCACTTGGCCAGGGAGGTTTTTGGATGTCCGCCTCTCCCCAGTTCAGGAATCCAGGAGCCAATCACTGATGGTGAATTTACTCATCTGTCTCAAAGCAGGAGAGACTTTAAAACATAATTCACATTTCAAAGCTCTACATGTGATTAACTAGGTGCTATCCAAAGCCACATCTTGCATAACTTTCCCCGTTTTCTGCTTCCCTCATATCTTAAAAGTTTCTTCAGAGAGGTCTTTCCCTTAAACTAGAAAACCCCCTCTCAGGTTATGCGTCCAGATAAGTAGAACGAAGAAAACAGTTTTGTAATCTTGGGATGAAAAACACATTCTAAATGTGACATAAAACTTCAAAGACATAAAGTGAGTAAAGTGACCAGAATTTTTTTTTAAATTCATATAGGGAAATACTCAATAAATGAAGCAGAGTGAGTATACACTGGGAAAACATATCCACAGTGTATTGTATAGATATATTATTAATATATTTTGCTTGAAAATTTGGAAGAAATAGGTCTCTCATATATTTTCTGTAGTAGTATTATTTACTACAAGGTTTCTGAAACAAAATTAGGAAATCTATTAATGTATAATAATAAAAATGTTAAATAAAAAACTAGAGAAAACCATTAAACATAGGCACTTAACAAATAGAGATATTTCCAAAAATGTCTACTTATGCATTCCAAGATATATGCTGTAGCACTGTTTGTAATAGTAAAATAAAAATACATAAAATAAACACCAGGCATTTTCAAAAATGGAGAAGATTGGGTATATTTATAGTCGTATGTGCATACATTAAGATACTAATATATTTAGTAAGAATAAGGTAAGTCTAAATGTGTGACATTAACATTTCATAAAACATTATTATTGAAAATAATTTCCAAACAACACATGCATTTGTACATATAGATGATTCATATTATACTTATTTAAATATTAAATACACATTTTAGATCTCTAAAAGAATAAACATTAAACTGATAGAAGTGGTTATTTCTATGGATACATATTGAAAAGAAGAAACTTTTGCTTTTTCTCTAAGCACTTCACTATTTGAATTTTTACTTAACCAGTTACTAAAAATTATTTACTTATTATTAAAATTATGTTAAGAGGATTTTCTACATTAATTCATTTGCCTTAAGGCTGAGGAACAACTAAAACTTAAAAGCTTTTTACTATTATTCCAATGTTTTTTTATAATACACTAAGACTCACAGAGCTTTTTGGTAGGATGTAAGGGATAAACATATACATATCTCCATAAAAATAGGGAATATGAGATTTTAGAAGTTACATTGAAAATGTACTATAGATGTTTAATCTACATCTAAATTTTCCTTTTTGAGTCCAATAGGTAGCCACAATAATAAAATATGTCAGGGGATCCTGATGGAGTGGGAAAGACATGCTGGAAAAGATTAGAGAAGAAAATATCGAATACTGGATCTTTGGATTCAAATGCACAATACTATATATATTCTAATTTCCTCACTCCAAGTCATTAGCATGTATTAGAAAACAATTATTTTATATCATTTTAAAACAACATACTTTTTCCCCTGGCCTGTGTTGCTCAATTGGTTAGACTGTCCTCTTGTATACCAAAAGGTGGCAGGTTCAATTTCCATTCAGGGCACATGCCCAGGTTGTGGCTATGATCCTTGGTCTAGGAGCTTATGGGAGGCAGCTGATCAATATTTCTCTCTCACATTGGTGTTTCTCTCTCCTTTCCTCTCTCTGAAATATCAATTACAACAATATATTTTCATTATTGGGATTAATAAACACTGTAATTACATTTATTGATATAATGCTTCTTTGAAGTGCAGTAATCCAACATTTATTGTTTGGGCAACTCATCATCAAAGCTGCTAAAGCATTTTAAAATATGAGAAGTTACTATTTTACTTAATATGTCTATCAATTTGTACTATTTGTATCTATGAATATATTTATATTCTGTCTCTTAGAACCAAACCATATCATCTTCTCATATGTTAAAACAAATGAATGAACAGTATTTGCTACTGATATACATGAATGAAAATATCAATGTTGTGGAGTTGAGCATTGTAGAGTTTTAAATTTTCACAGAGCTTCATAAGTGTAACTAGAGGTCCGGTGCATGAAATTCGTGCACTGGGGGGGGGGGGGGCGGTTTCCCTCAGCCCAGCCTGCACCCTCTCCAATCTGGGACTCCTCGGGGGATGTCCAACTGTTGGCTCACAATTGCTTGCCTGCCTGCCTGCCTGCCTGATTGCCCCTAACCTCTTCTGCCTGCCAGCCTGATCACCCCCTAACCATTCCCCCGCCAGCCTGATAGATGCCTAACTGATCCCTTGCTGGCCCAATCACTCCCAACTGCCCTCCCCTGCAGGCCTGGTCACCCCCAACTGCCCTTCCCTGCCAGCCCAGTCACCACCAACTGCCCTCCCATGCAGGCCTGGTCGCCCGTAGCTTCCCTCCCCTGCCGGCCATCTTGTGGTGGCCATCTTTGACCACATGGGGGTGGCCATCTTGTGTGAGGGTGAGGTGGTCAATTTGCATATTACTTCTTTATTATGTAGGATTATAGCATCACTCTTATCATTTCTAAAGGATAAAAATGCCCACTTGATAACATTCCATGGTTCAAAGAAGTCAAACAAGGAAAAGTTCCATATAAAAAGAAGTGGTAACTATAAAGCATCTAGATTAGCAAAGAATCTCTAATTTAAATGTTCAAGTTAAACAAGACATAATTAAGACTAATTTGATTTTCTTGTCTGCAGCCCAGAGAAAAAGCATTTCAAATTACCTTATATTATGTCTGGTATTATTTTAAATGTAAATGACATAGCCCTTCAAGCTCATAGCTATGTGGTTAATTTTTTAAAGTAACAAAACAATTTATTCCTTTGTCAGTTTCTATGTTCTAATTTTATACATCTATCTTTTTTTCTTTTTTGCTAAAACAATTTCAACAAGGTTAACATTTTTAAAGGAACATTACTTTCCCTGTGTCATTTCAGTAAACATAGAGATCATTTAAAACTTCCATAGTCATAAAAATTGGCCTGGTTATCATTTGACTCATGGTCCTGGAAAATGATCAGGTTCTGCTCCCAAGTTGTAGCAGATGTGGCTACAGAACAAGCCAGACTTCAGAATATTTACCCTGGGGAATGGTTCCATTTGGATGAAAAAGAATGAGAAGGCGTTAGACTACCTGGTAAAGACCTCTTACTCTTTTTCCTTGGATATGGTGTTCCCAATTAATCTGCCAATTTGCTCCATGGCATTTGAGAAATTGGAGGCCTCAGTCTAATCCATTTGGCCCCATTCCTTCTCTTTTCAAAATCTAATGACTCCGTTGATGTGGGCTTGCAGCTTGAGCCCTGCAGGTCAACTCTCTGTGCTGGCTGCCTGCAGTACTGCACTGTAGTGTTTCCTGGCTTTTCTCCACTGCATCGTTATTGGGTGTTCCAGACCAGTTCTTGTCTTCAGATTGTACACATTATAGAAAAAGGAAATCAGGTTATTTGGATGCCTTTCTACATAAATGTAAATGTCTTTGTTACCTGGATTTTGATCAACCATACTGAACAATGTTTTTTTGTTTTGTTTTATTTTGCTTTTTCCCATTGTTTCATTTTGAAGATATTTTGTATGTGAAAATCAACCACAGGGCATGCCAAAACTGCGTGTAAAGTAGTCTGCACTTTCCCAGATATAAGTGTTTTTGCCCTGCTATAATGTTCATTTGTATATATCTTCTGCATCAGATTACTTTCATCTGGACTGAATGCGACAAGTACAGTGCAAGATATACTAGTAAACCAACTGTTATATTGAAACTTCAAATAGTATACATCGATTTTTACAGCTAGAACAGTTTTTGCATCTTCTTACATCCTGTCCATCAACCTCACTGCTATAGAAACGTTATCTTGATTATAGATGTATGCCAGCAACAACAAACTCTTTTCCTATTGAGCACAAAAAGAGCTTTATGTGTGTTTGTGGGATTTTAAGACAGTTTGCATTTCAACTTGACACTTAGGTTTAAAGGTTTTTAGGATTTCAAAGATATCACTGTAAGGGTAATTCAATGGGTTGGGCACAGGGCACTTTCTTGTGTGAAGTATTGTTGATTGCCTAACCTTATGCTAGGACTGGTGGAGCCCTGCTTGAGGGCTCTAATTCTCATGCTCGACAGGAGGCTGGGTGTTATCCAAATCCCAATGGTACTCAACTGAATTGATGAAATGACCGGGAAGGCCTAATTAAAGCTGTTCAGCTCAAATGTATTGATGTATTACATCTATTACAGCTTGGTTCAATAGGTCCACCCTGTGAATGCTGCCACAGCCTGTAAAGCAAACTAAACAGATTGAATAAATAATGCTGCAAGGGAAGGAGACAGCAGCAGAATCAAAGCAACAGAGTGCAAAATGCAACAGGGTAACCTGTGAACTCTTTATCCTATTCTCTACCATAAATTACTTTAATCTTTATTATTTTTACATGTTGACATGAAAGAGAGATTATTACTATCTAGCCTAATCTTTTAATCTATCACAAGCACTGGTAAATGCTTCTCTCTCTTAGTAAATATGGCATGACGATGTGCATAAAATCAATGTGGTTTTGCTTGATTTTTTTTTTCACAATTCATGGTTAAAACCTAGCTTTTTCTTTGTCTTCTGACTGATTCATTTGTGAAACTTTTCTTAACGTACACTTTACCAAATTCCTATACTTCTCTGGCCCCAAGAGGCTTGTTAACTTTTTTTTTCCCTCTTGCTGAATTTGAATAGTTTCAGATTTCCATACTTTGTATATTGATTTGGGCAGTAGCTGATTATGTTTGATAATAAATTGTGAGAGATTCTGTTTTTTTCTAACATGGGCTTTGATTCACTCATTCACATGTAGCATTCAATGTTATTTACAGCATTCTGTTTCACTGTCAAACATAAGTGCATACTGTTGCTTCAGTAAGGACTTGCTGATGCTAAAACAAAGAGAGGATAGATTTCTTAAAAATATGCAGCAAAAAGTTATGAATATTTTTCTTCCACACATTTAAATTTCAAAAAATTATGAGAAATGTCTTTTTATTTTCTGCAACTGAACTCACACTGAACTTCAGATATAGTTTTCTGACTGCCTACTTGACATCTCCACTTAGATGATTAAAATACATCTCAAACTTAATGTTTAAATATTAACTCCTGAGTTTTCTTCTCTTACTCTCCTTCCAAATCTGCTTTATTTAGTTTCTCCATCTCAAATGACGACTCCAGTGTGCCACATAGTCTCAAAATATGTTAACATGGACTATTTTCTTTGTTTCATGCTCCAAATATAATAAACCAGAACAATCCTATTAGTTTTACCTTCTAAATACATTCCAAAGTGAACAATTTCACACCACCTCTACTGCTACCATTCTGGTCTAAATCCTCATTACTTTTATTTGGATTTCTATCATAATTTCTTAGGTATCTTTGATAATTTTCCTCTTGTGCTTCTCTAGTTGGCATACTTCACCCATTTTCCATACTCTTCTTCATATTAGACGTGTTGAAAACTTCATTTGCCTAACCCCCTTGCAGTTAGGTATTAGATTAGATTCCCAAAATTAGATGCAAAGAATGATATTTGGAAGATGAAGTTAGGTAGACATCACACTCCCTTCTCTGCAGTGGTTCTCAACCTTGGCTGCACGTTAGAATCCACCTGGGAATCTTTTTAAAATCCTGATTTCTGAGCCTCATCCTCCGGAAATTCTGTTTCTTTTGTTACTAATGTTGTGGCCCCCCCCATAACAAAGAAACAGAATTTTCCGGAGGATGAGGCCCAGAAATCAGGATTTTAAAAAGATTCCCAGGTGATTCTAATGTGCAGCCAAGGTTGAGAACCACTGCTCTACAGTCATTTTCTGGGAAGCTAGCAAAGCCGTGGGCCTCTGAGGTTTCTCCGCAGTAAAATTCCATCAACCATTTCTCAGATTTTTCCATGATAAGATGCATCAGAGAAGTGGCTGTAGTAGCAGACATTTCACCTGCCTTTCTGATCCCTGACTTAAAGTTTAGATGTCTGTTTTCCAGCTTCCTGTATGTCTACAAAAAAGTGCAATGTCAGGATTCTTGGATACAGTAGTGGTTTGTTGATCCCATAATAACATCAATGGCGGCCTGAGAATGGGTCCCATTGTTAACCATTTCTCTATTGTTCTGTCCTCATTCCTGATGGCCTAAGCTACACCAGTTTATTCAACTCTGACAACAATTTTATAAGCATCTTGCTCTCCATAGAAATATCCTTAACATACCCATATAGTATTCTTTAACTTTTACTTAGTGTGTGACCTTGGGAAAGTTAATCTCTTGGAATTTTAGTAACATTACCTATAAAATGAAAATAATAGAATTACTACATCATAGGTTATTTTGAGGACTAATTGTAAAGTCTAAAAGTGTTATTTGGTATCTAGCAAGTGCCCAATGAATGTTAGTCCTTGTTATTATATCTCCTTTATCTCAATGATGATATTTCAGCTCTAGCCATAATCTCCAGTAACCTAAATTGTGGAGATAGCTTATAAACTGTTTGCATGTACTCTTGCTACTATTTAGTTCATTGTTTACTTTACTAGTATAACCAAAGTGAACTTGACCAATTGAAATGAACCATATTGCATAATTATTTTAAACACTTCAATGAATCCTGATTTTTTTTTCAGAATAGAGCCCTAAATACTTAACAAAGCTAATTTTACCTTTTGTTATCTGACCTTTATTTAGAAACTCATGTTCACCTCTTGCCACTACTTCCCCTGCCTCTGACAACTTCAGTCTGCTGATTTTATCTTTGTGTTGTTGTTGTTTACCTGATTTTTCACACAACCATTGCCTAGAAGACCCATCTTCCTGCATTCATTTCTTTTGCTGGGTTTAATCAAATTCTTTTTTAAAACTTGATCATAGAACTCACTTCCTCTAGGAAACATTCTCTGGCCTATCTCATTCTGTCAGATTCTCCTCCTATGAATATCCATGGCACACTATACCTCCTCCATCACTGCATGTGTTAGCATAACAACAATAGCTAACTTTTTGCTGTATTTCAGACCAGGATTAAAACTATATAAATATGTGGCCCATGCTATCTGATTCATAAATAAATCCTCAGCACCTATACTAAAATCTGGCAAATTGTACTTATGCAACAACTACTTGTTAAATGTATAATATCTATATATATAAAAGCCTAAGTGATCATTATGACCAAATGACCGAATAACTGGTTGACCAGTTGCTATGATGTGCACTGATCACCAGGGGGCAGATGCTCAACGCAGGAGCTGCCCTCTGGTGGTCAGTGCACTCCCACAGCAAACCTCCTACAGTCCCTCCTCCCAGCCGGCTGGCTCTGATTGGCCCTTCAAACCCCTTCCCCCCCCTCGCCCCCCCCTCCAGCCCAGCCAACCTCCCAAAGTCCTGAGCCCTTCCCCGCCCCCAGACTGGGCAAGATGGCCCCAATAGGCCCTGATAGCCAGCCAGGATGAGGGACCCCACCCATGCACGGATTCATTCACCCAGCCTCTAGTATGAAATAAATGCCTATTGAATTTAACTGGCTTTTGGCCCTACTTGGATCTCACATGGGCATTTGTAATAGTCTCCATTTTCTGCCATCCACCTTGTCACACCTCAAGTGTATTATCCACTCTATAAGTAAGAATTATCTCTCTCAACACAATCTCACTCATTAAAACCCATTAACACATTGGCATTGCCTATAAGTTGATTCTTAACTCAATATAGTTTGTGTGTTCTGTTTTGTTTTTCGTTTGGCAAATATTTATTAATTACACTTCTGTACAGGGCGTGTGCTATGTTGCTCAGCATTTTATCAAAGTGTCTTTAGGTCAAAACTGACTGATCTACCCCACTTCCTTTCTTTCTTTTTTAAATATGTTTTTTATTGATTTCAGAGAGAGGAAGGGAGAGGGAGAGAGAGATAGTAATATCAATGATGAGAGAGAATCATTAATCAGCAGCCTCCTGAATGCCCCCTCTCCCCCGGGGATAGAGCTCAAAACCCGAGAAACCCAAGCACATGCCCTGACAGAGAATTTAACCGTAATGCCAGGCTCATAGATCAACACTCAACCACTGAGCAGCACCACCCAAGCTCATCTTTTCTTTAAATATGAGTCAAGTGGTTTGAATTCTGATTAATATTATTGCATAAGCCAAAAAAGCATCTATCATTTCCAATTTCAGGTTTTTCAAATTAGCACATTTTAAGACGTATAGAAATAACCTGGATTTTTCAATTATTTAATGTTTCCCCAGTAACTTATACTTGTTGCAATCATATCTAATTCAATAGTAAGGCTCTTTAGTAATTCCATTTTAATGACTCTTTTAAAAATAATTAATATCTTGATTTATTCAGTTTAATTAAACAACTAATGTATTAATAATTGTTATATGAGTTTTGAAACAGAATACAACTGACAAGCACATAACTCAACTGTGGGAAAAACATCTTTCTGAACAAGCCTGCTGGGTAGCAATGTTAATAGTTCTAAGTACTTACTGTGCTGTGAGCACCAGTTGGTATATATCACAAAGAAGAAAAGTATAAACCCT